>NW_007730089.1:20034-55097 GCF_000696425.1 Galeopterus variegatus | reverse complement strand
ATGTGGGATCCGAACTCTTGGCGGGAGCGCCGCTGCGCTCCCAAGCGGCGCACTGTAGCAGTGCGCCACCGGGCCGGCCCACTTCATGTAGTTTTAAAACTTATCAGTTTTGGTTTTTAGTATGTTAATATTGATAAATAAAACCCACATAAAAATCTCTTTGGGATTGCTGACAATTTTTGAGTGTAAAGCAGTCCTAAGACTAAACAGGTTGAGAACAGTGGTGTAGAAAAGCTTTCAGCTATAGGCAGGATTAACAAACAATACACATTGAGCCTTTTTCTACTGTTTATATCAAATATAATAAAATCTCCTAAAATTTTGAAGATTCTTTGCTAGGGCAAACTCTATAAGAAATATGTTGATGGATTTGAGAAATCCCAACACTTTCACTCAACACGTAATTACGGAATGCCTATTATATGTAAGGCACTGTGGGATACAAAGATGTACTAGACATTTCTACTCTCAAAGACCTTACATTCTAGTAAGAGAGAGAAAACATATTCATTAACCACAATACAATGCAGCATATGATAAGTACAGAGTGAAACAGGATATTGCCAGTGGATGTGAGCTCTGGATGTGCAATCATTTTAATTTTGATTCAGAGAATGGAAGTGATGGTGGGGAAGATTACCTACTTAAAGTCACAGAGTAGAATGTTTTCAAATGACGTAATCTACTCCAAGGGCTATCCTATGAAGTAGAGGCAAGTGAATGGATTGAGAATGGAGCGAACAATGCCAAATGTGCCCTGATTTAAGTACCATGAGAGAAAGCAAATACGGTATTTTGGAATGGAGCTCTAGCTCTAAGGATGAGAACAAGCATGGCAAGGACAGGAGAAATGCAGCACAAAATGTCACATAAAGAGATAACAATGATTCTTAGTGACTGCTCTGCACTGCTGGAGAAATCAGTCTAACAGTAAAGGATACTTTTTTTTTTTAAAGCAAGTAACTAACATGGATTTAAGAATAGAACTTTTTAATTATTTGGATATTGGCCAAGAATAAAGTTTGAGAAAAATGACAGGAAACAAACAGGAAGAAAGAGCCCGACACAGAATGCCTGTGGGCATTTTGAATTTAATAATGAGAACTCGAGACAGAGTTCTCAGTGTATAGCAACCAGATTTGCATTCCATTTGAATGCCAAAAAAAGCCAAGAACGGGAGCACTGATTTGAAAGGAAACATGAACAGCATGGAAGAATTATGAACAAGTTAACATTAGTTTTTTAGTATGTGAAGCTTGAGCCAAGGCCTCTGGACAGTTTTAGAGGTTCAGATGAGTTCGAGCTCTAGGGGGCAAAGAATTTTCACCCAAAGGACACAAAAACACCTGGCCTACCTGTTTAAGTGAATAGTATAACTGAGTTGATGACAGGTCCAAAGATCTTCCAGAATCCTGGCAGTGCTCAAACATACCTGACAGGTTGAGGTCTGCAAGGATGACATTGGTCAGGAATCCATGCATGTCAAAATGAATCCTGCCATTTTTCACACTGTCAGTGATGATGGACTTCACTGAGCCTAGGGCAAGCATGCATGCCTCATGGATCTTCCACCTGCGAAAGGGATAACACAGCCTGGTAAAACAAACTACACTGCCAAAAAAAATATTTGAGGGCAGAAGATTTAGGATAGGACATTCCGGCACAATCTGACTCAAAAGGACCATTTATCTGCCCTTCCAATCTAAATCTATAGCTGAAAACAATGAAATTTAATAACAAGATTTTTCTAATTAAAAACAAAATACGGGGCTGGCTGGTTGGTTAGAGTGTGGTGTTATAACACCAAGGTCAAGGGTTTAGATTCCTATACCTGCCAGCTGCCAAAAAAAAACACCCCAAAACAAACAATATAAAAACAAAATATGCATGCAAGCAAAAGAAAAATAAATACATAAATAAAAGCCCTTCCTTTCAAGGCTTTTAGAAAAAGGGTAAAATGATCATCTTAACCAATTATTTTAAGGTTGGGAAGAGGTGTTTTAGAGCAGAGGATTCAAAGCAAAGATTTGTTTGCCTCAGATCTGAAGCTCAAAACATGTCCCTAAGTTAATTATCTGCTGCTCACTCTTACCAGTGTTCAGTGCCACTGTTTTTGGTTTGCTCGGCTTCTTGTAAATGCCGAGTGGCTGCTGCAGCCAGAGCTGCTGCACTCTCATTCTGGAAATCTGTGGCCACAGCCTAAGGAGAGAGAAGAAGGTCTAATAAATCTATTTGTGTACTTTAAATGCATGTTAATTACAAATTGTTTATAATGAGCGTTACAAGTGAATGGCTGAAACTCTTTCACATACACACACTAAACCCTGATTAGGTGTACTAAAAATGTTGTACTAAAAATGTTGTAGAGACCCATTAGTTCAGGGTCTCTAATGAAATTAAAATAGTATCTATATCTCCGCAGTGCCTAGGCATTAGCTCCCTTTGGCTATATTCAGCACAGTATAATTGAGCAATGATTGATTCAAGTTTGGATGACAATGGACCAGATATTTATTCTCCTGGAGGGTAATCATGGAAAAATAAGGCTAACCTACTAATTAAAGTCTAGTATAATCTTTCATAGGTACCTTAGAAATACTGAGTGATAATGACAAGTGATTCATCAACAATGAGAACAAACCTCCTACCCAACAGGAAGCAATTGGTAGCAGCTTCATAGTATTTCAGCCTAGAGACAATTCTATGCTCTAGTAAGAGGAGCCAAAGAAAACAGGAGCAGATGTTTGGATGTTCATCTCTCAGCAATCTAATTTTTCTTTTTTAAGTTTACTAACCACTGGTTTGTACTACAGATTCTTGTTGAAGAAGAGTGAATTACACTGAAATGTTTCTTATTCAACTGTCCTTACTCATTAGAACACTTTATCCTCCTCACAATTCTTCCATCTAATAGTTACTTGTAAATTAGAACCAGGAGCGATGACATTGGAATTTCATTTGAGAAGATCTCTTTTATCTCAAAAATGTCTGAGATAAAGCCACCCAATAACACTGCTCACTTTTGGTTATATGTCTAGAAAGAAGAGGAAATTCAGGATTATTTGATTGATAAGGATTATTTGGTTGATGTATCAAGGTAACCCTCTTACCAGCAGTAAGTCTTGAGCCGCAATTCTTACAGTATAGGAGAAAGTATCATCATCTTCATCTTCTACAAACTGTTGGGGATTGGCTGTCCACACTTTAATCTGAAAAGATGATGAAGTCAGGCCTTTGTGAGGCTGCCAATCTGGTTCATATGTTCCTTCTTTTCATCAACAGATACAGAAAGACTTCAATCTTTTATTCTTAATAAAACTCTAGCCTAAAAAGCCTTTTCTTTTTGATATAGAGAAACAAATCCTTCGTCAAGATAGGCAGCAATGGCTATTGCTATCTAGCAGACTCTGTTTTAGAGTCTGGCAGATTACTAGCTCTCCGCTACTGACAATCAGCTGTTACTCTTTAATAGGTCATTTTCTGAATATATTAGGTGTGATGAATATTTAATGTGAAAATTATGTCAATTCTTGTGCTATTTCACACAAGAAGCATTATCTTATTCTTGAATGTTCTTTTCTGATTTTTTTTTCCTTTTTGTCTTTTTTCGTGACCGGCAACGGATCGCAACCCTCAGTGTCGCGCCCGTACCGGACCGGGACCGGCAACGGGATCGCAACCCTCGGTGTTGCACCCGCACCTCGCTCAGCCAGTGAGCGGCCAGTCTGTATGTGGGATCCGAACCCTCGGCGGGAGCGCCGCCGCGCTCCCAAGCGGCGTACTATAGCAGTGCGCCACCGGGCCGGCCCCATTCTTTTCTGATTTTAATGACTCACCAACCAGGCAAATAATCTGATCTCTACATTTCACTATTTATGGGGAAGGAATAGGTTCTTTTAGATACCATGGTCTTTGGTTAGTGGTCCTGCAGAAATTTTCCTGAAGGAAAAAGTGTTCTGAAAGTCCAATTACCTAATATAGGATTTGATAAAACTCTAATACCCAAGGATTAGGCAACAAAATTATGTCAAAGCTTTCCTAAAACTTCACATGAACTTATTCCTCCTAGTGTCTAATTTTAGAAATAAAGTATTCACTTGACCATGCCTTCACATTCATCAAGCTGCATCTTCCAAATATGAGGGTACTTCAAAAAGTTCATGGAAAAATGGAATGAAAAGATAACACGAATCTTTCCACAAACTTTTTGAAGACCCTTCGCACAAGCTGATAACTATCTCCCGAATATTATTTACCTGTTCTTCAGTGATCTGCATGTACAGGATAATATAGTAAATCAATTCAGGCAAGGCCTTCTTAACAGTGCTTTTGAACTTGCTATTTTCTAATAGGGCATGGACAAATTCAAATATGCTAAAGACGAGATTTTCAAAGCCCAGGACTTCACCTACAGGGAATACATAAGAGGAAAAATTAATGACAAGAAAGCAAAAGTAAAGCATGTATGTGGGAAATGAACTACATTATCTTTGGAAATTAATGAATATTTAAAGTACTTGCTAATTACTACTTCCAAGGATTGGTAGAGGGGACTGAGGAGTCAAAGAAAGGAACTTTGAGGATATTAAATACTCTTTGGTTTTTCAAATAAAAGAATCATAAACACTAAATATATTTTCCAGCATGTCCATTTTTGATGTTAAATACTTAAAAATATTAAAACAGGTACAAAAGTATCATCATCTGGGACCCCAAAATTAAACTAGACAAAATGCCAGAAGTAGGCTGGAATAAATGGTCTTTAAGGTATTTCTTTCAACTAAGAAATTCTATGATTTTATGAAATATATTATGCAAATGCCTATGAGGAACAGATTAAAGACTGTCAATTCTCTTTTCTTCACATCTAATACACTGAAAGGAAACTCAATTAGAAAACTCACTTAGGAGAGTAAATCCTCTAAGTTAATGCTTTTTTCTGTCTCAGGCTTCTTTTTCTTTTCCAAGATCCCTCTTCCCATCAACTAGTATTTCTGTAAAGATAAACTACATACCATCAGAATCCACAGGATCTTCTACTTCTTCTGTGTAATTCACTTCTGTCCTCACATAAGTATGATGAAGAGTAAAGAAATAGAATTTGGAGTCTGCTTTACATATACTCTACAAGAGAGTATTATATATTCCCATACCAACAGTAGACACTTAAAAAAAAAAAACCTGCTTAAAAAAGTAGAACCATAAAACAAGCCCCAAGGCTAGATTCCCAACTCTAGGTGGTAGTAAGTCCCTTAAGCTTTCAGGAAAGGATATAAAGCTGCACTCTCAGTTAGGGTGTTCCAAACAATAGGCAGAATCTGCTGCATGGAGGACACCATGTGCTTTGGGAAGTTTTTTACTAGGGCTGTCACTGCCTGAGAAGTTAAGAGAAAAACACCTAAGAGTTACAAGTGATATAGAAGAAATCAATCATTTCAGACCATTTTCTCAAACTCCAAATATCTCATTGGTAGTAAATGTTTACCTTCAGGACCTCCATCTTAAAACCACTGTCAGATGTGGGGCCATCTGGTATCTGGAGGGCCTGAACAAAGGCCTCTGTGAACTGCTGCACCACAGGAAAGATCAAGACTTTGGCTGCACCCTGACAACAGACACCAAAGTCAATGCTGGACAAACCTCTAATCCAAGGCTTTAATGCACACATCAAACAGAGATGGAGGCATCAAAAGTTCTCTCCAGGCTCAAGTCCCAATCAGAAGGGCACAGTTATAAAGTCACTGGAGGTGTTACCCAAGTTTTCATGTTTCCTTAATTAATACTTACCTCTTAAAAATACAGACCTCTTAAAAGCTACCATATAAGACCAACTTTTCATAACTGCTTCCGAATCACAGGGATTAGTGTTTTTCAGCTGACTTTCACATGAGAGGGTCATAAAAGAGCAAGAAAGTTCTGTGTGATGACTAGTATGAAAAGGATACAGGATAGGATGTTTGATGAAATAAGACTCAAACAGAAGGAAACTAAGCTATATACAAACTGAAAATCTAATCAAAATGTTAATTCTATCTATAATACCGGCTAGCATGCTTTCTGGTACTACTATCATGAAATGAGTCATTGCTTTGCTTGCAGCAGAAGGCATTGAGACTTTTAAACATGAAGTCTGTTATTGACGCAAAGGTTCACTTACCTTTTCCAGTTCCTCCATGTTACAGATCATGTGGGCACAAGTGGTAAAAATCTCCACAGCTCGGGAACGGGTTCGAATACCATACACCTGGGAATAGCCACGAGATTGGAGTGTATATGTATGTGTGTAACTGTGACTAAAAGTAAAACTATGACTAATCAATCTTCACATGAGATTGGATCCCCTAGAGAGATAGAAAATGTAATTCATTCATGTCCAGGAGACAGACTTCTGTAATTCAGAGAATGAAAGGCAGAAAAATCATAGTGTTAAACCATGTTAGAATTAGCTTCATACATCGGTCTTCGTGGGGATGATATAATTAAAAATATCAGGCTGGGTAGTACTTGAAATCCTAACAGGGCCAATGTATTTTTTATTTTTTTAATTCAGACCATTGGCTGGAGGCAAAGGTTAAAACATTACCCATCAGTTGTTCATATCTTACTGTGAATGAGTTACCATTCATATACACATTAATTAAATATATATACAGCATATTAAGGGTCTGTTATCTGCAATGCAGTGATAGATTGCTTCCAAATACTTAACTGAGGTAGACAAGCTTAGGTGGGATACTTTAGTAACGGGCTTGAAGGAACATAAAGATACTAGGTACTTAGGGGGTTACAAGATGCCAGAAGGTATGATATATGTAAAAAAAATACTTCAGCTACTTCACTCTTTTATCAAAGTCCTTGCAGTTATGAATGAAAAGTCTAAGGTTAATCCAGATGCAGATCCAGATCTTTGTCAGTTCTAGTCTGTAAGTATGGGGACCAATAGCAAACACCACAATCTCCCACCTGAGAGGTGGATGCTGACTAGAGCCTGAACAGCCCTTATTAGCTGTGATCCTGGGGCTGAGATTTCATACCTCAGCCATGGTGAAGATCTTATACATCTCTGGGAGAATGACGGGAGCAACAAGTGGCATCTGTGTGTCTGTCACTTCTCGAGTAAATTCTACAAAGAAAAAAGTAGTACTGTAAAAAAAAACCCCACACAACTGCTTTATAAAGAAATTAAGTGTGAACTGCTTCTAGGTGGTAGTTCTCAAACCAACAGCACACAGGTAAAGACACTGGCCTCGTGGCCTCATCCTGGGAAAGGAAAAGCAGCAAGAGTTACTGATTATTTGTCAGAAGAGGAAAGAGAACAATACAGAGATAAAGAAAGATACAAGAGATTAAGAAAGAAAAGCTTAATATAAATATTAAAAGAAAATCTGTACTAGAAAGGCATAAAAGTCCTTGTGAGGTCAACCTAGGAAAATTCTGTATTAGTTTGTGCCAATGTGTCAACGTTCAGGTGCACTTTGAGGTTTCTTACCTTTGGTTCTGTTTTCAATATTCTCCCTGCCAAGTTGTTTTGATGTACATAATAAAATATGT
This sequence comes from Galeopterus variegatus, assembly GCF_000696425.1. Taxonomy (NCBI): domain Eukaryota; kingdom Metazoa; phylum Chordata; class Mammalia; order Dermoptera; family Cynocephalidae; genus Galeopterus; species Galeopterus variegatus. Next base: position 47,546 of record NW_007730089.1, on the reverse strand, counting down.
ACATACTTACAAGGCTTCAACTCCATTCTATATATGTTACTCTTCTCAGTGGATGACATTTATTGACCTAAAAGTCAGAGGCTGCTGCTAATTCTAATAGAATGAGATTTCCTACTTGAACATGGCAAAAAGCAACCTATACATAGAATGAGACTTAAAGAAGGTGAAAAAAATATGGGTCACACCTTTCCCTTCACTTCCAAATACACACACACACACACACCCCACACACAAGATACTGGCTAAGATAGCATAAAGAACAAAGAATCCTGGATTTCATGTTACTAAGTGGTGGAATACAAGCCCTTGAGTTCTAATAACTGTTCACTTTATCTGATGCTTTTCCACATAACCACTATAAAAATGGAGCTCATCAACTGGGACATTTTCCAGGTAGATATACAACTAGAAATGCAAGCTGGCATTTTCAAGGTTAATACACCCCACAATCTTGGGCAATACCAACCCTCACAAGTCAAATGAAAATCAAATAATCAAGGCGGAGTCTTCATCTTTACTAGCTCTGGTTTCTCCTAAAGAATAAATTCTGGGCTTTAAACAGTGAGTGCTCTATTTTTATTTACTAATCTAAGGAAAACAGTCCAAACAAATATGATGGATGGTATATTGATAAGTTTTTTGAAAAATGTAGTATAATTTAATTCTACTAATAAAGTGTCTAACCACAGTTTTTACTCTTCTATAATCATTCCTTTGTAGTCTCAATTTATTCACACTTTATAGGTTTAAGTCCAAAATAAGTTGTTTTTTTTTTTTTTAATGCTCCTTGCAGCATTTTCTTGGTGAGGCATCTAAGCTGGACACCTTCATGGCCATTCCAGGTCATCTTCTGTGCTGCACATATTCACTTCAGGATGCATGTCCAAGGAGCAGCTCCACCCTCATGGCTCCTGTGTGCCTCTTTTCCTGAGGGAAAGCTTCTTTCAAGGGCCGGCCTGTGGCTCACTCGGGAGAGTGTGGTGCTGATAACACCAAGGCCATGGGTTCAGATCCCTATATAGGGATGGCCGGTCAGCTCACTGGGTGAGCCTGGTGCTGACAACACCAAGTCAAGGGTTGAGATCCCCTTTACCAGTCACTTAAAAAAAAAAAAAAAAAAAAAGAAAGAAACTTTCAGGCATCGTTGTTTGGATAGTCTGGATGGGGTGACCCAATTTTTCAATTTCCTGACAAAATCATTCTTGAAGAGACTCTCTTGGTTTTGTCCTCTGCTGCTGTCTTTTCTTCATGTTCAAGGACAGCCTTGGAGGTACACTGTTTCCAGTCTAGCAGTCGCCTGATTTGTGGCACGTTGGTAGAAACTGTCTTTCTTTCTTCCTTTTAGCTTCAGTGACACTTCTTTCTCAATAAATTATGCTCTTTCAAACAGATGTTGAGGAATATGAGATTTGGAATATATAACAGTTGCACTCTAACATATACTTTCATCAGACAGTCCAAAATAAGTTTTCTGAGGTTCATTCAGCAAGTCAGAAAAAGTTTGATCTATCAGCAACACCTCAATCTCTAAACTTCATTGGAACCAAAGAAAAAGCTGTATCTTCTGGATCAAATATTTTAACCCTTAGCTGCTATGTTTATATTTCCTCACACGACAAGCCTTAGCTCTCTTTTGTAAATAGATAAGCCTAATGGGAAGCTTCATTAAAGGGAGACTGGTACAGTATCTTAAAAAATCCTGAAGGTAATCAGTCCCATTCTCTTAATGGGTTCCTGTCCATACACCAATGTCCTAATATCTTCATGCATGCCTGAATTTCTGTTGTCAGAGTACCGTCTGCCCTCGTTTGAAAATATCTGGAGCAGCTATTTGGGAATGGAGGTTGGCTGCTATCCACTCCATGTCTGGTGACTCCATTATAAAAGGATACAAATTTCCCCACCAATTCCTGCCCTGTGGCTGACAGAAAAGTGATCTCACTGAACAGTAATTTCCTTAGTCAAGCACAACGAGAGCTCTTTAGCATCCCAATCAGGATAGATGTACAACCACCTTTTTTCTCCAAGTTTGTCAAAAAGAAGCTGGATTTTGTGTTAGAAGACTGGGAGGGAATAGGCTTCCTGTCCTTGGTAGAAAACACATCTGTTAATTGATATCTTAGCACTGTGAAGTTGTAAATAAAAAATCCTAAAAGGCCAATTTCATGGAGAGGGATATGTGAAATCATCTGAATAATGAGTCATAAAGAAGAAGCAAGGGAAATAAGCAGGGAAGTGAAAATCCAAGCAAGAAACATTTTGCTCTTTTTGGTAAATCTTTTCTGTATCTGAGCTAAAAATAGAAGCTTTGTCATAGGCAATCAATAGGAATATAGTAGGTAGTTCACAAAGGCAGCTGGGGCATGAAAGGAGGAAGTTTTGAAACAAAAGGAGAGGAAGAATTTGCTCCTAACATATAATTGATATTATCTACCACTAATATCACATGGACTAGTAAAATTGGGCCAAGTTCAGTAAACTGAAATTCAAGAAGAGTAGAAGTGGCATTCACAATAAGGTAAGAATACATTTCAGGTAAGCTAGCAAGTCATAGAGAAACAGGTAAGATATAGGTGAAACTTCCACAAACTTTTATAAACAGAGGAGAAAGATGATTACTAAAAGATCAGTACAAGATGGTTACAGTCCAGGTAAGGATTTCTTGAAGGTAAAACAAAATAGTGACTTCATCTAGGTGACAGAAAACATGGCAGACCCTGCAAAGGACAGAGAAACTCAGGCCAAACCTAAGGACATATGAAAGCAGGTTCTGGGAGGGACTGGTAGATTAATCAGGATTAGAAGGGATACCCACCAAATCTCCTTGGACTAAAAGTTGAAGTATTTTAATCAACTTCTTAGAACAGAAAGAAAGAAAAGATACTGAAGTCTATATATTCTCTTCATTGGCTAAATGAAAGTCAGGATTATATAGCTACACTGTTTTTATCTTTTTTCTTTTATTTCTATAGAAATTTCACTTGGCTATTCTTGACTCTCCCTTGGTTGAGCTAAGTGGAAAAATAATATAATCATGGTAATCATAACATCTAAAATTTACTGAGTGCTTGCCACATGTCAATTATTGTGCTAAACACTACAAAAATTAGCTCGTTTAAACTACCAAAAGCTTCTTTGAAGTGGACACTATTATCATCTTGTGTACAACAATAAAAAATAATACAGATAAAAAAAGCAATATAGTGTAACAATTATTTATATAGCATTTACATTGTATTAGGTATTATAAGTAATATAGAGATGATTTAAAGTATACAGGAGGATGTGCACAGGTTATATGCAAATACTATGCCATTTCACATAAGGGACCTTGAGCATCTATGGATTTTGGTATCTGCAGAGGTTCTGGAACCAATCCCCCTCAGATACCAAGGAAGAACTGTACAAGGAAAATCAGGCTCAAAGAAGCTAAGTGAAGGGTCAAGGTGAAGCCAGAATATTAATCCGAAATCTGAATACTTAATCACTATGCCATTACTGTATCCTTAAGTGGGAAGGTCTGATAATAGAAGTAGTACTATATCAACTTAATTCCCTGGAAAAAGTCAATGGAACTGGAGGGTAGATGTGGAGATAAAAACTAGGAGAAAGGAGTAATCAGCAGCAATTCCTGCTGGTCTGAGACATTCTAATCACATAGCTTCTTGAAAGTACTCCTGTCACTTGGGATCCAAGTACCAATACCAGGGAAAAGGCTTCTGGTACCTGTCAGCACACGCATGGCTCCATGGACGGCATTTAAGTCTCCGCTCACCAACATCTCCATGAGCAGGTTGAAGAGTTGGGGCCAGGCTTCAGGCCAGTCCCAGTGGGCAATGGCTGACACTGCATAGGCCACACTGGAGCGCACTTTGCTTATTGATTCTCTCAACCCATTGGGCAATAGCTCCCGGATAACAATTTTTGCCTGTAGAGGAGAAAAGTCCACCTGCCATTAGATCAGGTGACTGGCACAGCCCAGTTCAGTTTGTAATGTGGTGGGAAAACAATATATACAAGATACCGCATATCTACAGAAACCTCCTATATATAAACTTGACAAATAATTCATTCAGAGAGTTCATCTGTGATCTCTAAACTTTTTTTTTTTCCTTTTTGTCTTTTTTCGTGACCGGCAATGGATCGCAACCCTCAGTGTTGCGCCCGCACCTCGCTCAGCCAGTGAGCGGCCGGTCTGTATGTGGGATCCGAACCCTTGGCGGGAGCACCGCCGTGCTCCCAAGCAGTGCACTGTAGCAGTGTGCCACCGGGCCGGCCCTTGTGATCTCTAAACTTAATCTGTCATTACAGTAGCCACTAGCTACACACGGTCATCTAAATCAAAAATAAAATTAAATAAAATTAAAAATTCAGTTCCTCAGTTGCACTAGCCACGTTTTAAGTGTTCAAAAGTCACATGTAGCTAGTAACTATCATATTAAACAGCACAGATAACAGAACATTTCCATACCTATACCTCAAAATTTCTTGGGGACCCAGGATGGTTGCATAGCACTCTAATTAGAAATATTATTTCATTTAACTCTCAAACTCTTTTTTTTGTGGCTGCCCAGTACAGGGATCCAAATCCTTGACCTTGGTGTTTCAAGGCTGTGCTCTAACCAAATGAGCTAACTGGCCAGCCAACTCTCAAACTCTTTAAAGTTGGTATTTTAATTCTAATTTTAGAGATTTAGGAAATTGAGGCTTAGGAGTTAAATACATTCCCAATGATCTTACAGCTTATAAAAGGCAGAACTGGAATTTGAACAAAGGCCAGCCTGATACTCAAGCTCTTTTACCTACAGCATGGTACCCATAATGCCAGCCTCCAACCTACTTTTCTGCCTAGTCTTTTGATTGTTCCATGTTGTCAAAGAATGTTGATCGCCTAATCTCTTAAGATGGCCCCTCAAATCTCTGCAGGTAGACCAATCAAGTAACTGTCCTTACCCTTTCTGTAGTTTCAGGAGGCCTAAACTTCTCTGATTGAGCACACCAGTGAGTCTCCACATACTGCTTCAAGATGACTGATGCCAGCTGTTGAGGAGAATAAGCCAAGTAGAGCAAGAAAAAGACTTTTTCACACATGGCCTGATACATTTGAAGTATACCTAAATCTGGCACAAAATCCTAAGATATTTATAACTTGGTCTTATTCTTTTTCTTCCCCATAAGAAAGTTTCATTATCAAGAAAAGAGAAATTACTTATAAACTGGGTTAGTTTGGACTTACCTGACGGATTGCTAGTGCCCCCTGAGGATCTACAGTCAGCTCTGCCAAGTGAACACCAAATTCTGAAAGAGAAAATTTTACTGTGAGTCTAAGAGCATCCAAGAAAGCCATAGCAATTTACTGAGCTCTAACCCTGATGCCAGCAAGAATGATTTTAGAAAGGAACTTGATCCATGCTTCTGAAAGTGCTGATAATTGCTAAGATTAATTCCTCCAAATAAGAGAAACAAGAAGGCCTGCAGGGCATGGCTTCTTACAAGGAACAGTTCCCACCCTCTCATTTTATCCAATCATTGCACAGCATCTTCCCTTCCAAGATGGCAACACCTTCCTCTTAGAACAATGAATATAGCAACTAATTGAGAACTGTGACTATCTAACCCCAAGGAAAACTTAAAAGGTGAGATTTTAGAGTTGCCCAGATATATACCACCAGATATGGGATAATTAAGTCTAAGAAAATCCTAGCTTCAACATGCTTAGTCCCAAATATACAAGTGTTGCAAATGAACAATTCCCAATAAGCAATATAAATGGCAATCTTGGACTGCATGTTGGGAGGCTGTAAACAATTCTTACTTCCAAATTAACATTTAGATCTAATTTACATTTGCAAAAGAGTCAACTATGAAATATTTATTTGTGAAAAGAGGAAGAAGAATGTAAGACCAAGATGCATCATAATTTTCACATCTTGCACTGCAGGGCTGCACTCCCCAATACAAGTAGCCACTGATTACAATGACAACTGAGCATTTGAAATGTTGCTAGTGAGAACTGAGATGGCTATAAATGTAAAATATACACCAGATTTCAAACTCAGTATGAAAAAAAAGTAAAATATCTCAATTTTTATATTGGTTACATGTAGAAATAATATTTTGCATAAATCAGGTTAAATGCAGTATTAAAATAAATTTTGTTTCTTTTTACCTTTTTAATACAAGAAAATTTAAAATTTCACATGTGACATATATTTCCATTCGACAGTACTGTGCTACAGAGTGAACAGCAGCTTTCCACACTTGCTTGCTTTTGGTAGGTGCTCAGGTTACAAAAGCTTCATCACTCCCATTTAGAGGGAGCAATAGTTACAGTGGTTAAGAGAATGGGTTCTAGATTTGGGCAAGTTTAGGTTCAAATCCTGAAGCTACCACATCTGTCCTTAGGCAAGTTACTTATCCTTTCTAAACCTTAGTTTTCTCATCTAAAAATTAAGACTAATCATATCTAGGGCTGGCCTATTAGTTCAAGTTTAGGTTCAAATCCTGAAGCTACCACATCTGTCCTTAGGCAAGTTACTTATCCTTTCTAAACCTTAGTTTTCTCATCTAAAAATTAAGACTAATCATATCTAGGGCTGGCCTATTAGTTCAAGTTTAGGTTCAAATCCTGAAGCTACCACATCTGTCCTTAGGCAATTTTAAAAAAAAAAAAAAAAAAAAAAAAAAAAAAAAAAAAAAAAAAAAAAAAAAAAAAAGAGTAATGGTAGCTATACATCAAGCAATCCTATGAGAACTGAATAGTATAATGCATGTAAGGTGCTTAGAACAATGTCTGCCACATAGTTAAAAAGTCAGTTATTTTGTTATTATTTTGTTTCCTCCAAAGTGTGACAGCTCCTCATTCTTTCCTTGTCTTTTATGACCAGAACACTTTTGATGAGTACTAATCAGTTATTTTGTAGAATGTGTCTCAATTTGGATTTGCCTGAAGTTTCCGCATGATTAGATTGAAGTTACATATTTTTGGCAAGAATACTAGAAAGTGATGTTGTGTCCTTCTTAGTATATCATATCTGGGAGTACACAGTGTTGATAAATTTTATTATTGTTAACGTTAACCTCGATCACTTGGCAGGGTCACGTCTACCCGGTTTCTCCACTGCAAAGGTACCGTTTTTCCCTTTGTAAAAGATAATCTTGGGAGATATACTTTGAGATTATGCTACTACCCTGTTTCTCTTCGGATTCTCACCCACTGCCTTTAGCATCCATCCGTGCATGCTGCCTGCCACAATTATTACTGTGTTGTTTGCCTAATGGTGATTTTGTTTTTCCTATATTCTCTTCCCTTATTAATTGGAATTCTTTTGTAAGAAGAACTATCCCTTCTCCTTTATTTGTTTATTCACTTATTTATTTATGAGTATAATTTTATCCTATGGGTTTTAATTCAATACTATCATTATTTTGTTGCTCAAATTGTTCCAGTTTTGGCCATTGAAACTCCTCTGGTTGGCTCTTGTGTACTCCTACTTGTTCCCATCCTTTTTCAAACTTCCTTATTTTCTGATATTACAAGATGTTCTGGGCTCATCTTGTATGTTCTCAACTCAAACCCTGAAATCAACTTCTTCTCCAAGGAGCCCTGGTGCCTTTTAATGGAGAATTATAGTTAGGAATCAAGATCTGGGCACTACGTATGCTCATAGCTACTAGGGTGTCATTATTCCTAGACTCTCAGAGAACAGAATTAGGAAATAAATACATTACACCTACATGTCTGTCTGTCTATCTACCTATCATACAGATACCTCAGATGCCAATCCAATACCTCAAGATTCATTCTACTCTTCCCTCTTATTTATAAATTCTTTCTTTCTTTCTTTTTTTTAAAAAGATGACCGGTAAGGGGATCTTAATCCTTGACTTGTTGTCAGCACCACGCTCTCCCAAGTGAGCCAACCATCCATCCCTGTATAGGGATACGAACCTGTGGCCTTGGTGTTATTAGCACCACACTCTCCCAAGTGAGCCACGGATCAGCCCTTATAAATTCTTTCTCTGATAGTAACAAACCTGGCTCTTATCATCTACAATAAATTTACTAATTCGTACAATCTTAGGATACATATAAAGTAATTACAGAACTATTAACTCATACTCTTGTGAAAAACATTAACTGAAGTACAGTTTTTATGTATAGCTCCTTTTGACTTTAGCCTACAGTATACAGTCAAATATTATTTTCCAAAGTTACTCAGTCAGGTTAGTTCTTTTCTTTCTCATCACCTAATATTTATGTTATTCACTTTTAATACGGTTAGGTTCATTTGTTGCTACTTGTATTCCAATTTGAGTTCTCCCCCACACTGTTTCCTTTTCATTATTTAATCATTTTGGGGGCATGTAAAACATTACTATGATTCTCAGAGTCAAAACTATACAAAGAGGTGTATTCCAAGAAGCACTGCTCCTTCCTCATCCTCATTAATTTGTTTTCATTATTCCCTTCTTTCCAGTCCCTCTCCACCCACTCCATGTGGTAGGTAACCGATCAGTTTCTGGTTTATCTTTCCTGTATTTCTTTTGCACAAATGAGCAGATACATGGTATTTTCTTATATTCCCTTCTTGTTTACATGAAAAGTATATTATACTGTTTTGCACTTTTTTTTTTCCAGTTAACAATATATCCTGGGAATCACTCCAAATCAGTTAATAGAGATTCCTCATTCTTTTTTACAGCTGCATAACATACCATTCTGCAGACATACCATACTTTATTCAACCACTCTCCCATACTGGGAGTCAGATTATTTTGCTTTCATAAACAATGTTGTACTGAATAACATTGTACATATGTATTTTTACATTGTTGAAGGAATATCTTCAGGGCAGATTCTCAGAAGTGGGATTGTGGGTCAAGAAGTAAGTGTTGTTGGGTGTGGTCGAATTCCTCTCCAGAAGAACTGTACCAATTTGCCCTCCCAACAGCAACGTGTTTCTCCACAGTCTTGCCAAAAAATGTGTTACACTTTAAAATTTCTGTCAGTCTGATAGGTGAGAAATGGTATTTTAATGCTGTCTTGGCTTGTATTTCTATAATCACAAGTGGGTTTAAACCTTTTTTGGTATATTTGAGTTCACTTTTAATGTATTTTCTTTTTTGAGGGGGGCGGGGAGAACTGTCCACCCCCTGCCCATTTTTCTACTGGGGCTTTGATCTTTTGTTTCTCAAGTTTGAAGAGTTCTTTATATGTTAAGGAGATTACCCTTTTTTCTGTAGTATATATTGTGGTAAAAAAAATTTCTCCCAATTTGTCAGTTTTCTTTTGACTTACGTGGCATTTTTTTGCCATGCAAATTGCAAAAAATATTTTATGTAGTCAAATGTATCAATCTTTTCTTTTACTGCCTCTGAATTCATATTTAGGAAGTCTTTCTCTATGCCTAGGTTAATGAGAGATTCACCCATGTTTTCTTTTAGTACTTGCATGGTTTCATTTTTTACATTTAAATTCTTAGTCCATCTGTAGCTAATTCCAAATGGCTATGCAGTTGTTCTAGCACTGTTTATTAAAAAGTCCATCTTTACCCCTAGTGATTTGAGATACTACCTTTATCTATGCTAAATTTCCATAGGCACATGTGTCTATTTCTGGATTTCCTATTCTATTCCATAGCTATGTTTTCTATTTGTGTGCCAGTGCCACACTGTTTGTTTTAATTATAGAGGCTTTATATAATGTTCAGATGTCTGGTAGTACTTGTCCCCCATTGTAGCTTTCCTTTTTTGGTGTTTCTGGAGCTGTTCTTTCATGGTTGTTCTTCTACATGAACTTTAGAATCAACTTGTCTAGCTCATCTACAATATGGAGTTGTCCTATCTAATGAAAGTTTTTGTCTTTCCATTTGTCTAATTTTAACTCTAATTTTAAGTCTTTAAGGACTGTTTAAAAACCTTCTTCTAATAGCTTCTTGCACACTTCCTATTACTTTTATTGCTAAGTATTAAATCTTTTTTTTGTTGTTATTGTAACTGGCTTTATTTTTTTTAAACCGTTATGTCCTCTAACCTTTTACTGTTTGTAAACCTTTTACTGTTTGTATATATAAAAGCTGTTGATTTTTCTATTTTATGCCCTGCTATTTTATTGAATTCTTAGATTCTTAACTCATTCCTATTATGCACTTATTTTAAGCTGCAGTTTTTGATACATTCCTATGGCAGCTATCATTTCTTCCCCTCAGGAAAGAAGGGAATTTTTTGCAAGGCCACTACAAAAGAAGCCAAATTATTTCTAAAACATTTATTAAATGATTAAATCACAAGTAAACACTTGATACCTGCAGAATTTCCACTACATACATTGAAATCCGTTCTACTTTCTAAGATTAGTTTGGCTAGTTCAGACTCTAGTTAAGTCTATAAAACCCATTTATAAGAACAGAAGAAATAAAAGGTGTCTACAACTCAAAGATATGGGAGTCAACTTTCAGAACTGACTCTAAAACAACAGATGAGTCAAATATAATTTAGGAAAATCTCTTGGGTACCAATGTTCAAGTTTAATGGAAAAAAGCACTGTATTTATTTTTGGCAGATGGCTGGTACAGGAATCAAATGCTGGACCTTGGTGTTATCAACACCATGGCTCTAACCAACTTAGCTAACTGCACAGCCCTGAAAAAAAGCACTCTAAAACACACATGTGAAATCTGTTTAAAGAAGGAAAAGGAGAAAGAGCACTAGTAAGGGCACCCACATTTCCTTTGAGTTCAGATATTTAGTGTGATAATAGATGCTAACTTAGTGCCTTCAAGTTTGCTTAGAATGTTACTGCCTATCCCTGGACATAGTGAACCAATTCTGGTGTGCCCTATGTGACTTCCTTCAGAATGATCTACAAGCATTTTCATAAATTACCTGGGACATACAGTATTTTATTTTAAGGCACTATTTAAATAACTTTTGCATGGGCCACTATGATGTAGGTTTTTGTTTTTTTTTTTAAAAGATGACCGGTAAGGGGATCTCAACCCTTGGCTTGGTGTTGTCAGCACCACGCTCAGCCAGTGAGCAAACCGGCCATCCCTATATAGGATCCGAACCCGTGGCCTTGGTGTTATCAGCACCGCACTCTACCGAGTGAGCCACAGGCCGGCCCCTATGATGTAGGTTTTTAACGCTCTTGGCAAGAGCACACTTTTTGGATCATCATTATAGGGACAAACTAAAATGAGATCAAAATGAACAAAATCTCCAATCATACAGTGGGAAAAAGATACTGAAAAATAAAACGAGACTTTTTGAGAAGGGTTTGAAACTGGAGACTATGAAGCTTAAACAAATCTGAACAATATCCTTCCTACGAAAGCATTGTTCCTCTTACAGTTGTTGGGTAATACTGAGGGTCACAGAAGCAAAAAGGAACCATGCATTTTCTATCAGTCCACACTGGCGTCAATCAGAAGAGTCATTAGAATATGAAGTCCAGGCAAGCTTTACATATAGGTCCTGCCACAGTTTGGGGGTCCTATCTCATCAACCAGAGAACTTCAAGTCTAATCTTTTCAGAGAAAAGCTTAGCATGAATATATTCTTTCCATATCTGTGTGATGAGAAGGTAGTACTCTGGTGATGATCATAATAGCTGGGAGCTCTTCACTATAATGCAATCATAAAATCAATCATGTCCGACAACCTATCAAAGATCACACCCCAAATTACACTAACCACCTCACTTCAGCACATCACTGAGATTGTAAGGAATAGTGAGAATAAGAGATCAAAAGAAAATTAAAACTTACACGGGGGCCAGAAACCTAAGTCAACCAGGAATCTGTACCTACACAGGTATTTTAAGGTAGATTTTCTCTGAAAGTTTATTTCCTTCGCATATGAAAGAAGAAGCTGCAAAGCTCTAGTAACACAAATATCCACTCAAAAGCCTTAACAGGGAAGAAAACCTTCAAAGAATATCATCACTGTTAACTAAAGACAAATTTTAAAATAGAATGATGAACAGAATAGATTTTCTTCTCTATGGGCTCTCAGAGTTTCAAAAATAGCGACCACATGATCATCTTTGGTTTGGAAACCCTAAAAATTCAAAGACAAAGAACTAATTTACATTAGGTTATAGAGGGGTATAAGAGGGAAAATATAAATTATTATTTTATTAAACCCAATCCATTCTGTCACCCACATACAGGGGATCAGTCACCATAGAAGTGTTCATACCCATAAAATTTTAATTTACTTAAAAGCTATACAAGTATGAAGAATTATTTCCAAGGAGTGATAGTGGTGGTATGGTACTGATGGTGAACTCTGTGCTATAAAACTAAGGCAAAGAAGGAAAAGCCAGAAAAAAATCCTGAAGTTCTCTGCATTGTTTTAAATCTGATCAACATAGTTGTTCCTATTCATTGCTGATTTTTGTTAAGTAGTAAAAGTCCCATTTACAAACTTTCCCTTAACAGAGTGATATTTTTTGAAGGAATACAACTAAGTATACCTGTTAAAAAAAAAAAGTACTTTTGTGTATGTGTGTGTTAGGGGATGTCTAGTTTTACCGACTGGTGCCTTTAACATGATTTCTTTAGAAAATATAAGAACAGCTGAATAACTTACTTTGGGATGATTAAGGCAGAGAAAGTGTAAGAGACACAGACATTCACAGCTACTTTATTTTGTTTTGCTTGGAAAGGACCAATTAAGATTAAATTAAGACTCAATCTATGAAATTAAGCCAAAAGGGAACACTCCCAAGAAGGCTATATAAAGTTTGCTTTCTAAAGCCACTCCTGTTAGGAAATTTCTCTGGTTCCTTTTACCAAGATTAAGTAAGGACAGACCCATTTTGTTATTCCTGATTTTCACCCTGACTCTAGGTTCTCACTTATGTCTTTATTCCAATCCAAAATGGTATCCTCTAGCTTCCTTTCTAAGAAATACTTTGCTCTATTACTAAATAAAATAAATAAATAAATGAATGAAAAAGAAAAAAGAAATCCTTTGTCCTCTTCATTCTGCAGTCTCATTCTCTAATCTTCTAGTCTTTTGTTATCCTCTTGCTATTCCTCCTCTCCCTTCACCCCACATGGCAAAAACATTATCTATCTAAAACTTGGCTTAGAAGGAAAATCCAAAGGAGAGCACGAAGGATAAAAGATCGGTTAAGAAATGCCTGCTACTGTAAGGATCTACTAGAGAGAGATAAGACTTGGCAGTGCTTTGACAGTCAACTAGAAGGAAGAACTATGAACAGTGATTGATTGGAGAAGGACGGAGTTTTGAGTAGAGCTCTGGAGAAGCCCCCTATTTCCCATAGGGGTTGGTAAGCACCACAAAACCACAGCTGAAAGGAAAAAGAAAATTCCACCACTGGCCTTTTTCCGAGCGTGGCCGCCTTCCGCTCGGCTCAGTGCCCGCCACATGCCCAGGAGTGCGTCTGGATCCTTGAGGGGCGCCCTTCGCAGGTGGACAGTGCTTACGCTATACTGCAAGAGAGCCAGAAAAGTGCCCATGAGAACCAGAAAGCAAACTTCCAGCCAGCAGGATCATCTCTCTAGGTATCTAAGATAGGAAAATCAACACAGATATCTGGGCAGCATCTGAAAGCCAGGAAAGGTGAGGGAGAGATAATTACCCCATCCACAGTTCAACATAATGGTGGTAGAAGGAAAGAAAAAAATGTATTCTCTATGACATATCTGCTGGGAATAAGACAGAAAAGACTAAGTCTAGGGTAAATGATGGGGGAGATGTCTTCATTTCCACTAGACAAAAAAGAAATAATTAAAATAAGAAAATGACCTAGGGTCTAAATCTAAGTTATGTAAGAAAGTCTGTGCTATGTTGGCTTGGAGAATTAAAGTGTGTGAATGAAAGCAGCTCATTCTACTACTTTAGTGATGCTATTCTTAGAGGAAAGTAGAGAAAGAAGAAAGAAGGAAAGAATTTCATTCTAAGATATAAAAAAGGAGAATATAAATACTTCAAAAATAAAGAGCTGATGTTCTCAAAAGTCATGATCTTACCATAAAGTCAGACAAAAAAAGAGTTGATGAAGGAGAGTATAGAATATTAGACTTTGATGTAAGAGACATTTGGCAGTTCACAACCTTCCAGTCTTTTTAATCACAGTACTATGTTTATAAAATGCCTGATATGACCTTGCCTATTAAATAAAATGGAATTAGAAATATGCTCTAATGAATTGAAATTCTTTTTATTTTTACCCTATTTAGGAAAAGAGCTAAATTCCTGCAAACTCTGCTTATCTAAAAATCTCAATCCTCATAAGAAAAACGAAAGGGTAACAATTATCTGCTGAATACTATAAAGCATAGGAACTTCCAACTTTCAAGTAATGTACTTCTCAATTCAGGATGGGAGTACTGTCTGAAGAAGGTGGTTACTGGCATGATCTCCTCTAACCCTGTTAAAAAGGCTTTATTTAGAGAGGTTTGCAGGGTTTCCCCCAGATTCCAACAGACTAGGGAAAATGGCAAACACAGGGGCTCTAGAAAATCATTCCAGGACACCAGGCTGATGAAGCAACCTATCTTGATACTTTTCAGATTAACACTCTATATAAGTCAGGTGGATCTCTCACATATACACACTTTCTTGGCTTAAGAGAATAGGCACCCATTATGAAAAGTGTGATAATTATAGGCAAATTATTTCTCAGAAAATATCAGCTGGCAAAAACCAAATGATCAGGATGTACTTTGGGTTCCAGCAATCTCTATTTTCTAAGATAATTACTTCTTAAAATCCCATCTATGGTACAATTTGGTCAGAGCACGTCAACCTCTCTTGTCAATTGACCTGTGCCTTTCCCCCAGAAATTAGAGATTTTTCCGCATAATCTTCAAGACTAGAAGTCATTACCTGGCAGCTAAGGAAAGTGGCAAAGGGAACAGACCAGTTAATCATAATCAGGTGGGACCAGTCTCCTATGTGAGGCAATAATAAATAGCTCACAAAGACAGTGTAGTTATTTGAGAGGACAGAGGGACTAGATATGATTGTCACCTGATCCTGGGCCCTATGGAATCAAAAAAGGATCAAACAATTACCAGAACACAAATAATAGATACCAACTCCTAGATTTCTCATTAACTTCAAGTTTTAAGGAAGAGTATTTCCTAGGATGAGAAAACAAGGTCCCTTCTACTAGAGTAAAACTAAAATGTGAAGCAACATAGGCTGGCTGGTTAGCTCAGCTGGTTACAGCATGGTGTTATAACATCAAGATCCAAGGGTTTGGATCCCATTATACTGGCCAGGTGCAAAAAAAATTACAAAAACAAAAACATAAAATGTGAAGTATCTACAAAGGAGTAGATAATAATTTGTTCATTCATTTGCAAAAACGGCTCCTCAGCTTGGCCCACAGGGCCTTCTAACAGCAGGAGCACCATCCTGCCAGTTTCCTCAGGCCGGATACTTAGCTAAACCCTGGCTAGGAAGCCATGTGCTATATTTTCATGTAAAGAAGAGCTATGACTGGTAGAGAAGAAACTATTAGACCATGTTCAAAAAATATGTGAGAGATTCAGACAAAATATAAGAAGAGAGGTACTCTGGACCCAATGGCAAAGATAACTTGTTAAAGGCCACAAGAGGAGGAAAGGAGTGGAGGATACTGTACCTGATGAATGAACTATATCCTCCACCTAAAAACAGGTACACAAGAGGGTGAATCTCTATACTTTTTTGGGTAAACATAAGAAGCCAGACTATTTTAAAGACACAAACAGCCTCCAAAGTGTCTTAAGCACTGCACTCAACTCCAGAGACTTGATTCAACCCTATAGCCACATCCTAAACCTGTGAGTCATATGCCTTACTCCTGAACCACCCATATCAGGGCACTGTATCAAAGCCTTTCCCTACCACTCACAGCATGCCCAACAGCACATCACCAGTCGGCTTTCACTTGCCCAGTGGTTCCTCCTCTTATAAAGTCTAATATTTTATGGAAAAATGACAATTACTACTGGGCCTTCAAAATGGTCCTTAACTTGTCAGATCCCAAATCTGAAGATATTTTCAATAGAAAAGAATTTTTCAACAGCTCTTTCATATTGTGAGAGAATATAAAACTAAGTTTAAAGAAGATTTGTCTGAAATCCTTTTCAATGAAAATAAGTCTGGTAGGGCAGTTAAATCAAGGTTTTCAGTGTGATTGGTCAGACCATGGAAAATCCCCCATATCTCTAAGAGGTCTTTAAGCAGTAGTGGAAACATGCTGTTGAGCTAGGGGATTCTGAGGATTTGGAGTTCCAGTGAAGCTCTGACCAGATACATTTCTTACAAGAAGAACAAGAAGATCTTCCCTCCTCCTGTTTCAGGATCAAATTGTTCTTTGTAAAGTGGTTACACTGGACCTGGTGAAAGGCCCACTCCACAAGAAATTGACAGAAAACCTCAAACCAATAGTTTATTTTCTTCTCCACGCCTTTAAAGCACATAATAGGAGGATGGTGACAAAGAATCAAAAACAAAGGATGACCAGTTTCTCCCGACAGAGATGCACACAGAGGTGTTTAATAAGCGCAAATTATTTTGAAAATAAATGGGGAGTATGTCTAGGAAGGTGAAACAGTTGCATATGCATTTAATTTAATTTCTGGGAAAACACAGAGAGTACAAACAACCAGTTAGGTTTAAAACCGAGGGGCAGAAACTTGCTAGGTGACATCTACTAAGCTTTGATATCCACCTTCTCAAGGCCCTACCCTCTCGGAACACTGCTACTGATAGCTCCCCTACTCTTACACCAGCACAACCGAGCTGGTGAAGGAACAGCGAAAGACCCTGGTCCTAACCCCCAAACACTTCCCAGACCGCGCGACTTCCTCCAGCAGCACCAAGTCCAGCTCCGTCTCTCCTCTGCAATCCCAGACTCCATCGATTTTTTCCAGCCTCCCCCCTCCCCCTCCGCCGAGGTTCCACCTCCCTCCCGACCCTCTCTTTCAAGGCGCGCCTCCCTTCTCTGGGACTTTCACAGCCACCAGCGACATCAGCCTCTCGCTTCCCACCCACCTCCTCGGCGTCCAGACCCCCACTGGCTCCGGCTCTCTATGGCCCCTGCCGGTCCGGAGGGGCGGTCAGTGGATTGTGTCACCAGCCCAGGTACGAGCCATCCTCGTGACGGTCCCGCCTCACTCACCCTCCGTCACCTCCAGCACCTTAATCTGTTCCTCGGCGGCGGCTCGCACCTCCTGCACTGGGGACAGGATCCCGGTGAGTGTATCCACCAACGCCTCCTTCAATCCTTGTGCCACTGGACCCGGCAGCCCAGAGGCCGCACCAGCTGCCGCCGCTGCCGCCATCTTTTCTCCCCTTAGCGCGCCAGCCCCGAGGCCGGGGCCCGCCACCGAAGGACGGCTCCCGAGCGCGGCCAATCCGCGAAGCCGCGCCTGCGCACTAGACACGAGCGGGAGCGGGCGGGGGGGCAGGAAATAGGTCTAAGCCTCCAGACACAGCGCCTCCTGCCGCCTGAACGGAAAGTGCTCCTTTCTTGGCAAGGATCCCTTAGGATTTATGTGAAAACAGCACCAGCGAGGTTAGGGGGCTTTCCTAAAGTCGCACAGTAAGTTAGCAGTCTCATTTGGAATAAAGGACATGATACATGGCTTTGGATTCGTGGATCTTTCAGGTGTAAGACACTGTGTTAGGAGAGAGGAGGTGGAGAGGGAAGGGATGTAGAGGGCTGGAGAGGGGTCTGCGTCAGAAATAGCCCCTATTTTAAACCAACCTCTTTTTTAGTCGCACAGTAAGTTAGCAGTCTCATTTGGAATAAAGGACATGATACATGGCTTTGGATTCATGGATCTTTCAGGTGTAAGACACTGTGTTAGGAGAGAGGAGGTGGAGAGGGAAGGGATGTAGAGGGCTGGGGAGGGGTCTGCGTCAGAAATAGCCCCTATTTTAAACCAACCTCTTTTTCCCCCCAAACATTGGAAAAAACGCTGGCTCAAGTGACTCTTCATCTCTTACCCTCAGGAATTCAAAGATGGGGGAAAAGAAACAAGCGAATTGGGCAGTGGGGACTGGTCACCTTAGAAAGGACTAGTCCCTTGTTTTTCCGGTCTAGATGAACCCAACCTCAAAACTGCAAAGTGGCTGGGCAGGGGAGAGCACCTGCGTGCGAAAGGGTGTTTTCTCCAGAGTGAGTACTTTATGTAACTTTTAGGAATGGATCTTATTAGCTGAGAATGTGTACATCTTTTTTTCACCCAGCGAAATTATGGCTGGACATTTAAGGGGTGGGAGAACAGGAATAGTTTGATATGGTTATCAGGGGCTGGTCATAGGAAATGGCCCAAGGTATAAAGACACTCGTACATAATAGGACAGGTGGAGAGGTTTAGAGCAAGGGTTTAAAAATGCAGAGCAGAGTGGCAAGCATACAGTGGCAGAAGGGATGGAATGGGATATGTTGTTGAAGTGGGAGGTTCTAGAGCAAACATGAACAGGTATTTTTCAGTAAACTATTCAAGTTTAGTGTCTTAGAAATGGCTTCCCAGAAACCTTCTCAAGTGGGTTCATTCCTAAGTGGCAAAAGAAGCCAGTGAGCAATTCCTAGGTCAGTTCTAAGAGTGTGGATACTAGACTGATAACAATCGGGGGTTAAGTCACCTCATCTGAGGACTCTTCCAAAAGAATGCTTTCTCAATTTATTTTGAAGAGCACTCTAAACACATTTGTCACTTCCCATGTTGAAAGCAGAGGTGGGTTGTATTACCACAATTTCCTAGGGAAAAGATGGCTTCTTGGACCCTGCAGTCCACAACGGGGAATAGTAAGACTTATGTTCCTTCTTCCAGTGGTCAGGGGAAGCTGAACTCCATTAGGACAGCTTCTTTTCTTAAAGGTTAATTTGCTTTTAGCTCAAGAAGAGAATTTAGGAAAGTCCAGAGGATGGTATGTTTTCAAACATCATAGGAGCAGATGGAGGGCTCAAGAGCCTTAACTTTTAGGCTGAATGTTTGGAGTTCTGGTGAATGATATTATGTCCACAATGTGCAAGCAGGGGTACCCCCTCCCCAACCAAAGGTGTCAAGAGACTTTGCTTAGGATTTGGGGATTTTACTTCTAGATTAGGCAAATGACCATAAGCTATCTTGCATTCCAGATCAAGGAATGGGCTACACGATAAATGGAGACAGAAACCAGGCAGAGAGGGAGCTAGATAGAACCAGTGGACAATACAGGAGATAACTTTATTGAAACGTAATGGCATCGAACAGATGAATCCTTCTGGGAGGAGACATGCCTTGATGGACAGAGGGCCCAGATGAGGGGGACCTCTGCGGTGATAGAGGAAGGCCTCTTCAGCTGGCCCTGGCATTAATTTAATTTTCAACCAATTTCTTATTTAAAATGAATTACTGAGGGGACAGTCCAGCTCTCTTCATGATTGTTACCGCAACTATATACAACTGTTTGCTTTCCAGATTCAATTCTGCTTTCTCTACATAAGATATAAAAGGGGGTAGGTTGAAAGAGGGGAGGATCAAATGAGAAAAAACATAAACACACAGACACACACGTATCTCGGTTTGGGGTTTTGCACCCAATAAATTAAAAAGTGTTGCAAAAATTCCTGCCCACTCTCCACCTGAGGAACACCATGCATTTGAGAAACACAGACTCCATCACATAAACAGTGCTGCCTAAAACAGGATGGGGTGGGCGGAAGGAAAGGAAGCTAGCAGGGGTAGGAATTCATTTTTTAAAAAAGTTGTTTTGTCCAAAAAACAAAACAAAACAAACAAAACAAAAATTAGGAAGTGAAGCCACTGCACAGCAGTAGCCCAGAGACTGGCTGCGATATGGGAGCTCTTGCCTTATTATCTTATTATCTTCAGTCTTAGAGAAATGGCAGGGAAGCAGGAAGACCCCACAGAAGATCCAAAGGACCCATTGTCAGCCTTCTGGGGACTGATGGGGTAATTTTAGTGCAATTATTTTACACTTGCCTTCCCCAGGCTCTAGTCCTTCCTCCAAATGCTTAATTCCAGAGCTCAGGAGACCTAGTACTGTATGTTTCTTTGTGCTCTATGCAAAAGTTCTCTCACAGGGGAAACTGACAAAACAGAACCAGTTCTAAACAGCCACATCTCCCCCATGGCTGCATCAGCTGACCGGAGTATGGAAAGATATGAAGCTCCTTTCAGATTTTTTTAAAAAAGGATTTTACTCTGTCGCCTTGGCTGAGTAGTTCTGTATCCTGGTCTTGGTGTGGGGAAGAGAAAGGATGACCCCAGGGACTTTGGTGCCTTGTACTGTGTCTTCATCAGGCAGAACTTTCTCCTGTGAGCTGAACCGAGCATGGATAAGGGGCCTCAGTGGGATACTGGAGCCCTACAGTTGTTAGCTGCCTTGGAGAAAGAGATTCTGGCCAGGTTCTCAGACCCAGCAGTGCCCTTTATAACTCAAATAAGAGAGAGAGACCTTGCTGGGAGAACACGTTGCCATGGAAATACAAATTAGATTTTTTGATTTTTCCCATCCTATTATATAATCAGAAAAAGACTCAGAATAGACACTAATAATCCAGCAGAATTTTCCTCTGTTGAAGCCCCTTCAGTTTGCCAGGTAGAAATTTCAGAGATGTGAGATTTTTCTCTGAAGGCTGAATTCAACTAGGAAAGATGCAAAAAAGTCCCCTAACTTGTGCACAAATGCACACATACTTTTTTTGTTAAAATAAAATGAAATACAATGGGCCGGCCCGTGGCTCACTCGGGAGAGTGTGGTGCTGATAATACCAAGGCCACGGGTTCAGATCCTAATAGGGATGGCCGGTTAGCTCACTGGCTGAGCGTGGTGCTGACAACACCAAGCCAAGGGTTAAGATCCTCTTACTGGTCCTCTTTTTTTTTTAAAAAAAATAATCAAATCAAATAAAAGGAAATAAAAAACATAAGAAAGCATGAGAAAGGTGACTTTGAAATTAATGTTAATGTTTGAATTATAACCCAGGACCTTATTTTTGGTCCTAAAGCCCCTCAGTGTGGGGACTTCAATACTTTTAAGGACTTTCCTTTTAAAACTGTTGAATCTTAAACTCTAGCATGCATCAAAATCACCAGAAGATTTGTTAAAACACACATTGCTGGGTCCTATCCCTAGAGTTTCTGATTTAGTAGATTTGGAATGGGGTCTGAGAATTTCATTTCTAACAACTTCCCAGATACTGCTGATGCTGCTGGTCTGGAACCACACTTTGAGAACCACCACTCTAAGAAATGAAAGGGTTGAATCCAGAACTAGGGGCTCATTTACTTTCATGAGCACCCTTGTCATAGAAAAATTCTCCATGGAATAATCATTTAGAAAAATGGCTGAAACATCTAACTGGAAGGATCCAGTATACATCGGTTTAATATTCAACTGTCTTGGTCTCCCTGAAGCTTCCAAATTTCAATTGGTTTCCTCACTTCAAGGCTATAGCACCTTGCAGTTTACTTCCACCTTTCCCAGGATCTATGGCTGGCAGTGCTTGCTTCCAGGGCAAGGCTGAGCAGCACACACACATGCACCTTGGGCAGTGGGGAGAGCCAAACTGGTGGCCCCATGTATCTCTGATCAGGTTGAGGAATCATGAATATAAGGCTCATTCAATTATAAAGGGCAGTATCTTCAGGCTTTGGCCTTTTGGGACAGTGCCCCTAAGACCATTTTATTACACATGGCCTCACTGGAGCTATAAACTAGAACTCATGAGCTGTTATTACAGTCATCATAAGGGTATTTCAGTATTCCCTTGGTATATCTCTCTCCATTAATAAGCCCTCTACAAAAGCACATTTTTTCATTCCATCAGGAGGGTTGGCTTAAGGAGTCTACTCCCTAGCTTCAGCTTAGCTAATGGCCAGGATTAAGGAAAGAAAATATAAATTACGATGAGGAGCTGCATTTGGTGATCTGGGTTACTCCAGCACTTGAGCCCTGTGTGAAATGTGTGATTAGGACAACTTCCCCTCCCAAACACCTTGCAATAAAGAACCCTTAAGGTCTTGGTCTCATGTAGGTATCTCCTTGATCCTGGTTTGTAGGACTGAGTCCCGTTCGGTCAGGCAAATTTCTCCTATATAGTGTTTATATGGTGCCATCCCAGGTGATGAAGTGAGGCATCTGTGAGCAGCATCAGGCTACCACTTCTCTCCCTTCTTTTTTGGAATACTACAGGAAAGAGTTACTGCTCAGACCACTGTAAAAGGGGATCCCTCTGAAACATGTGACCCTCGTGTCTCAGGGAGTTGGAGGTGAAGAGATAGTGAGATTAGAGTCCACTTCAGATCTTGCAAACCAGAAAACCAAAAGGCAAGAAATGAAAAGAAAAAAAAAAACATGATTTTGTCCTAAGTCCTTAAGGAGAATGGATAGCTTAGTTGGAAGGTTGGTAATTGAAGACCAAAACATAGTATACCAACCAATAAGGACTTCATTGTAGGGTTTCTCCATGATTTTTAGCAAATTCTTCTTCCCTGCCAGCATCTACCTTCCCAATGGTTAGACTACATAAAAGAGACGTTGGTATAAGGACTTACACAAAGACAGAGATAAGCACCGTAGAGCTGCCCCAAAGCATTAGGTTTTAAAAAAATACTCCATGAAGCCTCAGAAGATAGGAAACAGCAACAGCAAACTGCTCCTTTGTGTGTGTGAGATACACACACACACACACACACACACACACACACACACACAGACATCAGGTCCCATATTAGCCTCCAATTACCTAGTATTTTATTTTTAGTGCCTAGGCAGGGACTGGGAAATAAATGCATTGGACAAAACTGGTTGGTCTTCTTCATCCAGAAATGAGAGGACTCTGCTGAGGAACCTCTCCTAGAGCTGTGGCTCGCCCCATCAGTTGATGTTGGGTATTGAACCATGTCATTTACTAGCCAACTTTGGTGAGCGATGGAGTTGGAGAGCTGGAGAGGAAGGGAACAGCACAAATTCCAGTATTAGACAAGCTGGATTCTTCTGAAGGTGCCTGGTTGTTGAGAATTTAGCTAGGGGACCCAGTTTTTTCATTTTGAGGGATCCCAGTAGTTTCAACTAAGAAGCAGGTGTGTAGGTAGGAGAGAGACCTGTGGATTTGCTCCTTGCCATTAATTCTAGGGCAGTGAGGAGGGAGCTCAGATTTTCTGCTTCAGAGAAGTCTGGATGAGCATCCCAAGGGGTTATAGCACCAGAGGAGGCTCAACCTTCTGCAGTTGCCACAGAACCATGATTCCTTTATGAGATGATTGACCCCCACAGTGAGGGGCCCAGATGTACAACTGTAAATGGGTCCTGAGCTCCAGAGGAAAGCTGAGGCTTCAACCCCACCTCACTAGATGGGAACACACTTTCTGGAGGAAAGCAATTGGAGACCTGGGCTAAATGCAGCAGTTGACTTGAGAGTAAAGGGTAGTGAATCCCAGAAATAGTGTAGTGTGAGAGGCCTCCAGAATCAACCTGCTGAGGATCCAGATAAAATTCACGGTGGTATCCATGGTTACCAGAGAGACAAGAATCCCTTTAGGGTCTGAGGCAGTTGGAATGGAAGAAGGGGTTCTCCCCTCTCCTTTTTCTTAAGTAGCCAGTAACATCCATGATAGAAGGCACTGGCTGGGCAGCACCAGAAAATAGAGAGTTAAGGGCTCTACCATTAGATTAAGATGTTATTAAAAGTCTGAGCCTTGCCACAGGACTGGAGCTTAGGAGGGTTCAGAAGGGGCCTAGGTCCCAAGCAGGCCCTTTTGGTCTTCCCTTCCTTTTAAGTAAGAACAACCAGCTCTGGAGCCTCCTCATTCTGCACAGCAGAGACCTTAAGGCAGTGATTTCAGCACCATCCTGGGACAAACAGCTTCTTCCCACCACAGAATTGCATATTTTACAGCTGAATTGGTTGGGGATCTTCACAGCTCATGGAATTAGCAGCAATAGCAATCATAGTCTTCAGCATAAAGGACCCTGTCATCCCTGTGAGCTACCAGGTGAATGCAGAAACTTTGTTGGGGGCAATCTGGATGATTTTGTGGACCTAAATGAGAATATTCTGATATGAAGATTCAGATGTATCTACTCCTTGGTTGGGTGGAATGGAATGATCCAAGATAGTATGCCTATAGACTCTGATAAATTCCTGTGCTACTTAGGAATCTAAAGAACAAACACTTAAGCCAAGACTCATCACATATCCCTGATCTGCAGAGCCCTGAAACTTCAGCCTACCAGGCAGCTCAGCTGGGAATCTGGTCCCACAGGGGCTTTCAGAAATGGCAGGAAGTAGACTGCCCACCCAGACAAGAAAGACTCCATAGTTCTTCTGGCTCCATCTTAATTGATCCAAGATCTTCTGTCCCCAATGTATTGGACATCTAATCAAAGGCTTCTTTCTAGCTGGCTCCTTGGGTTTCAGCTGTATTTCTTAGATGATCTTGAAGGTCTAGATAGTAAGGGGTGAGCACTTAATGGAGGTTAACAATTCCTTCTAGACTGTGAACTGAATGACCCAATTCTTGTCTGTTTTTTTTCTTCTTAAACTTAGTGATTGGTCTGCAATAAGTACTCAGTAAATGCTTATCAAATGAAGGAACACAAACTGCCAGACCTTCAGGGCAATAGAAAAGAGGCAACTTCTGCAAAAGGTGGGATCCCTTTAGAAGGCTGATATTGGCCATCAAATCCAATTCCTTGAGCTTTATATTCTGATTGGGAGTATCTCACATGGATATCCAGCCTCTTATAAGTGAATATTCTCCTGTCAAAAAAACAAAAATAGTAAGGACCAGCTAGGGAATTTGGGTTCAGTCAGGCAAAATGCCTACCATAAGAATAGTGCACTAAGGGGCCAAACAGGCCACAGAGAGAGGAATATTTCCAATTCCCTTGTTTTCCTCCAGTCCATGATGAAGCTCAGAGTAGATCTTCTATCAAGATGGGGCTATATCCTCTCATGCCAGAGGCTGGCAAGCCGAGCTTCCAGTCAGAACGTGTGCTTTTTCAAAAGTCAAGGGAACTGGGTTCCTCATCTCTCACTACTTCTGAACCAGTGCATGTCTAAATATAAGCCTCAAGGATGTCAGAAGTAGTAGGATAGCTGGTATCTAGCTGGTGTCAGTTAGATGGCATCAGATTCTCCAAAGAAAACCCTCTTGGAAAAGCCAAACTAGCCCCTGGGAAAGCAACCCAAGCATCTCATGGACTTGTGAGGAAATGGAAAAAAGAAAAGGAAAAAAAAAAAAAGAAAGAAAAAAGAAAAAGAGATAGGTAAATTGGAAAAAAACCCAGAAACAAAATAGAAAATAAAAATTAAAAATTAAAAAAGTAGGGTTTATTGGCTCTCATGCTTTGTTAAATTAAAGGGTAGAAAGATAGATCTAGTCATCTTTCTCTAAAGGCCATAATGTTATTTTTGTGGTTTGGCGACTTCTTAGATTGGCAGACGTCAATGTCCCCTATGTCATCCACAGGGCAGGAGCGGGCAGCTCTCTTTCTACCTTGGCAACTGGTTTCCCTCTCTCCAGCTTCATCTTTTCCATTGTGTTTTTTTCTTTTACCATTTAAAGATTGAGTTAGACATTTTTTAAACCACATGCTTCTTTTTCTGGGCTTCAGCCAGATCTCTGGGGGAAGAGTTGTTGGCAGTGGTGACAAAATGGGGAAGGGTCTGCAAGAAAATCTGGGGAGCTTCCTGCCTCCCTCAGATTTCCCCACACGTGACTGTCTCTCTCAGAGTCGTTTGTGAGAATCAGTTTAGGAACTGTTGCAGAGTTTTCTGACATCTTCTGAACTCTTCTCCAGAACGCCCACGAGTTTGTAATTGAGACAAGGAAAAGACCCAGGATCATCTTTTCCCCAAAGTCACGAAAAGAGGCCAGAAAATGTATTTTAGGGACACAAGCTCCCAAACTCCACCCCACCAGTCCTTACTAGGAAGTTCTCAAAGGTGCAGCACCAAGAACCCACCCCTTCTCTTTCACCTCCTCCTCTCTCCTGTTCTCCTTCTGGGGCTGGAGAGCCAAGTGCTCTGAAAGAAGAGAGGGGAGAGGAGGAGCTGACGTAGCTGATGCCAGCACTCTGCTGTCACTGTCCTGGGGTGACAGTGACTGCTGGACCCTCAGAGTGTTGCCTGGAGGTTGGGGTCCAGGATGGTTTCTCGATCTGGAGACTCAATGTAGTTGGCAGCTTCTTGAAGTTTCAGCAGCATGGCCATCTAAAGAGGAGCCAAAAGATGGATTAATGAGAGATGGGACTCTGGGTCTTTCCCACAGAAGGGAAACATAAGAAAAAAATCTAGATCATAGGTCTGATCCTTAGTTTGTAAATGATTAAGAGTTCATTAAAAATCAGGGATGATTGCTTCAGCCCTGTGTGTAAGCATGTGATGTGTAATAGTCACTTGGGAATATCTCTGCTATACAAGGCGCCATGCTGTGATGTGTGACGGAATACCTTACAGAGCAAGACCACTTCTGTCTGCAAGGTGCTTGTACTCCAGGAGAGGACAGAAGCCCATACATACCAGCTAATGCTGGGAGGAACGTGAGAAATGTTGTAAGAATGTCTTGTCTCTGATAATATCCTCTTCTTCTTTTTTTTTTTTTTTTTTTAAAGATGACCGGTAAGGGGATCTCAATCCTTGACTTGGTGTTGTCAGCACCACGCTCAACCAGTGAGCTAACCGGCCATCCCTATATGGGATCCGAACCCGTGGCCTTGGTGTTACCAGCACTGCACTCTACCGAGTGAGCCACAGGCCGGCCCCTGATAATTTCCTCTTCTAATAGATCACAACCCAACAGCTAGACTCAGTGTTACTATTAATCTGTCTCTCCCCAGCTCACAAATCCTATTGCTTTGTGTCAAGTCTAAACATCTCAGTGTATTCACTGCCTTCTCTTGACCTACTTTTCCCCTTTCATACTTAAAGATTGGGACCCTCCATTACAGCTAAGTAAGCCTGGTTAGTTCTCTACTGAACATGCCTTCCCTCTTCTCTTCTATTTACATGATTATTATTTTTACAAAGATAACAATTGTTTTCAAAAAAGTCAGAACTTAAATAAAATGTATTATGACTAAATTGGAAGAATTTTATACTTGAAATATAAAATTGCAAGGTCATAAGATATGTGCATGTATTAAGTTTAAATACAATCTGCCAAATTATTCACCAAAATGGTTTTACCAAGAAACACTTGCACCAGTAGGGCATGAATGCTGGGCTTCTACACACACTATTTTTGCCAATGTGAAGTGGTACCTCCTTGTTTTTTAAGAAAATTTTTATTGAATCAAAATTGATTATACATATTTTGGGGGTTCAACATTGAGATATGTTGATCAAATCAATATTACTAGCATATATATTGTTACAAATTGTAATTATTCTTTATGCCCCTTGTCTAATCCCGCCCCATCCCCCTTCCTCTCCCCTTCCCTCCTCTAATCACCCTAGATTTCTTCTCACCCTCTGAAAGAATAATGGTTACTCTGTTGATTTGCTGCCCAAATGATCT
>NW_007730089.1:15128-19324 GCF_000696425.1 Galeopterus variegatus | reverse complement strand
GGGGGGGTCCAGTCCCCACCTCCTTATCCTGGGTCCCTAGGCTCACCCTGAGGCACTGGCACAGTGTGCCTGGTTGTGGAAGGGGTTTCGGTCGCCTTCTCCGCGCCTCAGGTCCATGGTAGGCCCCAAGGCCCTGGTGCAGTGTGCCTGGTGGTAGGAGGTGGATCTGGTCCCCTTCTCCATGCCCTGGGTCCCAGGGCAGGCCCCGAGGTGCTGGCACATTGTGCCTGGTTGTGGGAGAGGGATCCGGTCCCCTTCTCCATGCCCCGGGTCCCAGCGCAGGCCCCGAGGCGCTAGTGTGGTGTGCCTGGTTGTGGGAGGGTGGGTCCAGTCCCAACTCCTTATCCTGGGTCCCTGGGTAGGCCTGAGGTGCTGGCATGGTAAGCCTGGTTGAGGGAGGGAGGTCCAGTCCCCTTCTCCATGCCCCAGTTCCCCTGGCAGGCCCCGAGGCGCTGGTGTGGTAAGCCTGGTGTGGGAGGGGGGTCCAGTCCCCTTCTACATTGCCTGAGTCCCCAGTTGGGACCTGAGGTGCTGGTGAGGTGTGCCTGGTTGTGGGGGGAGAGGTTTGGTCCCCTTCTCTGTGCCTTGTGGCCTTGGGTCCCCAGGTGGGCCCTGAGGTGCTGGCGTGGTGTGCCTGGTTGTGGGAAGGGGTTTCAGTCCCTGGCTGCTAGCCCTGGGTCCCCGGGTGAGCCCCCAAGCACTCGTGGTGTGCCTATATGTGGGAGTGGGGTCCGGTCCTTGGCTCCAATTCTTGGGTTCCCAGGTGGGGCCCTGAGGTGCTGATGGTATGAGTGGTTGTGGGCAGGGTCCTGCCCCTGACTCCATGCCTCATGTCCCCTGGTGGGCCCCAAGGCATTCATGGTGTGCCTGGGCCAGAACTAAGTTTTTGTCCTTTACTTACTACTAAAATGGGGGAACTTCCTGTGGGAACCATTACTTGAGCTCTGTGGTTGAGGTAAATTGCTACTTTGCTGCTGTTTCCCTAGGGAAGGCTTTTTGTGCAGCTCAGGGTTTAATGGTTGACCTTATAGATACTTCCGGCTCTCCAGAGACCTGGTGCACCTGGGTTGTGTAGAAACTTTGATCTGGGCCTGAGTTTTTTCATCAGACTGCACCCCATGCAATTCTGTATTCCCGACCAGTCTCCTCTGAGTGGTCCTGTGCTGATTGGGGGGCAGGTCGGCTGTCTTTGCTGTGTCCCAGTGTTCCCCTGGTGGGCCTGTCTCCCCCACTGCCTGTGCTCCCCACAGTTCCCACGGGACGGGCCCTGCGCCAGTCCCTTGTGATGACTCACTGGCCTCTGAGTGGCTCCCTTTTTTCAGCTGTTCTGGCTCCTCACTCCTGTGTGGGTCCACGGGAACCCTGTTAGTGGTCTTGCTGTCCTGGCGACCATCAAAGTCCTCTTCTCACCTTCCACCTCCAAGTAACTCCATCTAAAGGGCACAGCTGCGGCTTCTGCCTGCTCCATGTGCTACAGCATTAAAGAGACCGTGGCCCAAAACGCTCAGAGCAGTTTTTTCTTTCTCTCATCATAGTTTCTCCCACCTTCATGAACTCCGTAGGTCTCTCCTCCTCTTGTGGCCCAAAACGCTCAGAGCAGTTTTTTCTTTCTCTCATCGTGGCTTCTCCCCCTTCATGAACTCCGTAGGTCTCTCCTCCTGTTCCCCTGAGCTCCAGTGGCCCCAGCTTGGCTGATGTTACATTTTTATAGTTGTAAATTCGTTGATTTGTGGGAGAGAGTGATGCTGGGGACCGTCTATTCTACCATTTTGACCAGAAGTCCGGTATCTCCTTGTTTTAATTTGCACCTCCCCAATTGTTAGAAAGGTTGAGGATCTTTTTAAGTTTTTATTGGCCATTTGCATTTCCTCTAGTCAAATGCCTGTTCATATTCTTTGTCCATTTTTCTGTTGGGAAGTTTTATATAATGTAGATATCAATCTTCTTTTGGCTATATGCATGCAAATATTTCCCCCCAGTTTGTAACTTGTTTCAGCTTGCTTTCTTTTCTTTTCTTTTCTTTTTTTTTGGCAGTGGCCATAATGGGGATCTGAACCCTTCACCTCAGTTTTATAGCACCCTGCTCTAACCAACTGAGCTAACCTGCCAGCCCTCAGCCTGCTTTCTGCAAGGGTTCTGTGAAGTCCATTTAGCTAAGCAGTTTTCAAAGTAATATCAGAGGAGAGGTGGAAGTAGGGAGAGCACTAATGTGTCTGATTGTTCTACTTCTTTGGTTGATATCCCTACATGGGACCTGCCTGAGACTTGGGTCTGCTAGAATACTTCTTGCTGGGATGTGTTATTATTTAACTTAAGCTAAGTCCCAGGCATATGATCTTTATAACCTAGGATTCTGATATTCAGAGATTCTCACTAGCCTCATCCTGGTCCTGGCCTTGCTGATATTCTTTGGCCCCCCAGGCCCTGATCAGTGTATGCATGAAAGAGCATGAAGAATTCAGTTCTGTAATATTCTTACTTTTACCTTAGACTGGTTTCTACTCACCAGAGGATCTGAGTCCAGGGAACTTGGGGTGCTATCTTTGACTGTCCTGTCCTCAGGAGGTGAGGCAATGCTATGAGGGCCCACAGTGGGTGGGGGCAGGTGGTACAGCTTTGACTGGTCTTGTTGGGCTGATGGCCAGGGAAGAGTGTCCCGGACCCACTCCACTGGGTCCTCCCAGGCGGCTTTCTGTCCATGAACCTGGAGAGAAGGAGAAACATGATTACTGGGGTGGGGGGATGAGTCCACAGATTAGGGGTTTGTTCATGCAGTCTCTTGATAGTTCCCACAAAACATGATCCTTGGTAACACACTCCCTCAAGTGTAAAGCCTTGATGCTCTAATCCCTGTGGAATTTTCGTGAGTTTCCTAACAAGGGAAATAAGTTGTTGTAAACTCGTAAAATCACTTTGCAGAATAATTTAGCAGATTGTGTTAAAGCGTTCAAATTTTTAAAAATTTTAATTTCATTTATTTATTGTTTAAATTGACAAAAATTGTGTACATTTATGATGTACAACATGTTTTGAAATATGCATACATTGTAGAATGGCTAAATTGAGCCAATTAATGTATGCATTACCTCACACACTTAATTTCTTGTGTGATGAGAACAGTAAATATCTATTCTCTTAGTGATTTTCAAGTACACAATACATTGTTATTAACTATAGTTACCATGTTGTATAATATATCTCTTGAACTTATTCTTCCTGTCTAACTGAAATTTTGTATCCTTTGTCCAAGATCTTCTCAGCCCCTTCCTCTCTAGGCTCTGGTAACCACCAGTCTACTCTCTGCTTCTGTGAGTTCGACTTTTTTAGATTCCACATATATATGTTTTTCTGTGCCTGGTTTTCCTTAACATAATGTCCTCCAGGTTCATCCACATTTGTTGCAAATGACAGGATTTCTTTCCTTTTTTTTTTTTTTAGGGCTGAATGGTATTCCATTTTCTTTATCTATTCATCTGTTGATGGACACCTAGGTTGCAATAAAACTTAACATGCACAAATTTTATGACCCAACAATTTCACTTTTTTTTTTTTTAAAGATGACCGGTAAGGGGATCTTAACCCTTGACTTGGTGTTGTCAGCACCACGCTCACCCAGTGAGCTAACCGGCCATCCCTATGTGGGATCTGAACCCGGGGCCTTGGTGTTATCAGCACCGCACTCTCCCGAGTGAGCCACGGGCCGGCCCTACAATTTCACTTTTCAAGAAGGAAATTCTTCCACTTTAGTCATAACACATTTTTGTTTTTGAAAAAAAAATTTCTTTTTTGAAAACAGTTTTCTTTCATGAAAACAGATGTTATCTGTATGAAAATGCTTTTTTTTTTTTTATTTTAAAGATGACGTGTAAGGGGATCTTAACCCTTGGCTTGGTTTTGTCAGCGCCATGTTCACCCAGTGAGTGAACCGGCCATCCCTATATGGGATCCAAACCTGGGGCCTTGTTGTTATCAGCACCACACTCTCCTGAGTGAGCCACAGCCCGGGCCCTGAAAATGCTTTTAAGTTGGAAAACTATTAACAATAATGCAAAATTTCCTTAAAATGTCAAAATTTATAAATTTATAAATGGAATAATGACTTTTGGCATTGGTCTGATAGATAGCATATCCAGAAATTTACTATATCATCAGGAGATACCTACTCATAGCAAATTACTTTTTTTTTTTTTTTTTTG
>NW_007730089.1:12734-14353 GCF_000696425.1 Galeopterus variegatus | reverse complement strand
AGCGCTCACTGGCTGAGCACGGTGCGGCCGGTCTCAAAAAGGACAAAAAAAAAAAAAAATGACATCTTCCTTTTGCACAGTTTTTATTCTAACTCTAAAAAATCTTTTCACATATTTCATTTTGTCTTCAAAACAGTGATTTAGGTAGAGCAGAATTTATTATCTCCTTTTTTACATATGAGGACATTAAAAAAAGGTTAGGTAATTTGATCAATGTAACATATCTATTAGTAGTTAGTCAGTAGCTAAGGCTATAATAGGGTTTTACTTAATTCTTATCTCGATTATTTTTCTATTTACTCTGACCCTTTGAGAGTGGTTTGAATTGGGCTTAGAGCCAGAAGGCCTAGGACTGGAGAGATGGCCCCAGAGGCAGTGGTCACTGAGCCATTTGCTGAATGGTGGCTGAAGGAAGGGAACCAGCTTAGTCTACCCAGCCCCTTGCTGCATTTCTTAGAAAGAAAACCTAACTAATACGAGAAGTCTCATGCCTAACATTAAGGAAACGTTTCTACTTGGTTAGGCAGGACAACCTGCTCTTGGGGTTTGAGGGGAGTCAGAGGGTAGGGCTCACCTTGATCCCATCCTTGGCTCCTTCCTGTAGATAGGGGATGATAGAGTTGTTCCACAGGTCGATGAACCAGGTCCGGAAGTCCTCAATGCCAATGGGACAGGACAGAAAGAAGCAAGGGCCTGGGGAAAAGGAGAAGGCCATGAAAATGGCAGGTAATCTAAATCTCCCCAGTCATCTGCCTCTTTTGCTCCTCAGTACCAGGCAGAGGGGTCTGGCATCCCAAGGACTGAAGGGAATTTAGAGTTGTCAGGACCAGCGGATGCTGACGGCCTCACTGGCAAGCTCATCAATCAGGCTTCTCACTTAAGTGGTTCTAAGTCTGAAGCCACAAGGCTTGCAACTCCTTACACGCTGAAGACTCCAGGAAAAAAGGGAGCATCCCTCCTGGTGTAAAGTAGAATAGGGAAGCCACCTCCGGACCCCAGGGGGAAGCCAGACCCCAGTACCGATGAGGAAGTCTGAGGTGCTGTGCTTCTCCAGGAAGGTGTGGAGGTGGTACCACAGCTGGGGTACCCAGTCGAGCACCCGAAGCAGCTCTTCCTTGTTGGCGTTGACGTCGCTGTCTGACTCCACAAGCTTCCTCCTCAGGTAACGAACCAGGAAGCCATTGGCTGGCTCCACGTTGTTGGAGAAGGTCAGCATCCTGCCACCAGGGATTGGGAGAGTGGGGTCAGAGTGGCAACGGGCACATTGTCAGGGTTCATCCCCTGCCAGGCTGTCCCTCCTCCTGCCTGTGTCCCACTAATGTCCACTTGGTTTTTTCTCAAGAAATGGTGAGGACAGTTGAACTCAAGGCAGCAGTCCCAGGGAGGCAGAGCTGCTTCACAAATCAGCGGCCCTCTTCAGATAGCCGTCTAACCTCGCTGACCTAAATCCGGCTGTGTGGGCAGACAATCCTAATCACAGCAGCCTGCCTGGGTCTCTGCTAGTTTCTGCAGTCTTTTCCTTCCCTCAAATGTCCTCCTCCACCCTGTCACTGACATGGCAAATACACCTCCTTTCTCTTGCCTGCCTGAAAGGCTCTGTACTTCACTTTCCTTCTGCT
>NW_007730089.1:2590-12405 GCF_000696425.1 Galeopterus variegatus | reverse complement strand
TCCACTTGGTTTTTTCTCAAGAAATGGTGAGGACAGTTGAACTCAAGGCAGCAGTCCCAGGCAGGCAGAGCTGCTTCACAGATCAGCGGCCCTCTTCAGATAGCCGTCTAACCTCGCTGACCTAAATCCGGCTGTGTGGGCAGACAATGCTAATCACAGCAGCCTGCCTGGGTCTCTGCTAGTTTCTGCAGTCTTTTCCTCTCCTCAAATGTCCTCCTCCACCCTGTCACTGACATAGCAAATACACCTCCTTTCTCTTGCCTGCCTGAAAGGCTCTGTACTTCACTTTCCTTCTGCTATCTACTGCCCCTCTGGCCAGAGCCCAGGATTGAACTAGTTTGTAGACTCTTGGGTAGGGCTGGAAGGCTTATCCAGGGCCATAGCTCTTACCTGAAGCTCAAGTGCAAACCATGGTTGGGTGTCATTTTTACAGGCTGATTGGTGGTACCTATGATATAGGGGCTGTAGGAAGAAAGGGGGAAAAGATTCACTTAGATTTGTCTTAACGCTTGCTTTCTGGCATGCACACAATGGAGAGCTCATAGGTTGAACTGGACTGGGTTGTCCCTCCTCCCACTGTGATGTTTGGTCCTGACCCTAGCTTACCATTTGTGATACTTGCAGGTGAGGGCCCCGTTGACCAGCTCACTGATGGAGCCTGCTTCACTCAGGTCATCCAACAGGATCACCAGGGGCACATCCCCAATTCCAGTTTCCCGATCTATCTGGTTGGCCAGGTTGGAAAGATACAGTTGCAGATCCTGGAATAAAAGAAGGCAGTGGGTTGGCACTGAGGAATCAGTACCTGGATCAACCTTGAAAGAAAGACTGTGGAGAAGTTTAGCTAGTTCTGGATTTCCCTGAGGCCTCTGATTCTTTTTTGATGTACCTGGACATTTGGTCATAGAACCAGATTACCACAGACTGATAAATAGTGGTCCCAAAGGCTCTAAAGCAGCCCTCTGCTGTGGAGAAGTTTAGCTAGTTCTGGATTTCCCTGAGGCCTCTGATTCTTTTTTGATGTACCTGGACATTTGGTTATAGAACCAGATTACCACAGACTGATAAATAGTGGTCCCAAAGGCTCTAAAGCAGCCCTCTGAACCAGTGGCCCCTAAATCTCCCAAAGGTGGGGAACATATGCTACTTCTTAAATTTTTCAGTGGGTTGGTGCCATGAACTAACATTAATGGATGTATCTTCCCCATCTGGGGAGGAGTTAAGATGTGAACCAACTCCAAAGGATAGAGTATGCTCAAGAGGAGACAGGATTGGGCAAGGGAGGGCATAATACATAATATTTAATTCCAAAGTGCTCTTCCCAGAGAGCCCAACGTGAGGGTAATTCTGAAAAGAAAGGTAGAAGGAAGAAAATAAAAGAGAAGGTATGGGATCGACAGGGTTGCCAGAGAGTGTTACAAACAAGGAAGATGCAGTTTCATCAACAATCAATTAAAAGGAAAGGAGCTTAATAGAGGTGAGGAAAAGTGTGGAGAAAGAAGTTAAGAGCAAAATCTGGAAAGAAACTGAGGCAGGGGAGGGAGATGCCCAGGAAAGGGGACAACATAGGGAGGAAGGAAAAGAGAGCACTGAAGAGGGGGAGAAAGATTAAGGCCAGGGTGAGGAAAGGAAAAAGGGAACAGGGGCCTAGGAAAGGTCGTGGAGGAGGCTGAGGCCTGAATGAGGACTGGCACCGGTCTCAGGAGGCAGCCACCTTGCAAGACTGCTGGTGCATGTTGAAAGTGCTGACGATGCCCTCGGTGACCTCACGGCCGGAGCGCTCCACTAGGTACTCGGCCAGCCGATTGGTCAGGTAGGTCTTGCCCGTGCCGCTGGGGCCTGAGAGGACGAGGCGCCGGTGCTTGAGCAGGAGGCTTATGTAGTGCTGCATCATCGGCTTGGGGATCAGTGTCTCAAACACCAGGCTGTCGACGCATTTCTCCTTCAGACCTGAATCCCCGCCCCAGAAAGCATGCGTCTTCACCAGGGCCCCGAGGACAGCCAGGGCCCCTGAAGAGCTTTCCTTTCTTCGTCTGGGAGCCCGCTGAGGAAACTCAGAGCCACTTGCCCCATGGTTCTACAGGAGTCCCCTAACCCCTAGTTTTGAAAGCTAATATCTCATGTTTAGGGACATACTCCAGGCTAGGTGAGGGGTGGAGGGAGAAGCCCAGGCTTGGCAAAAATGGCCCTGGGAGCTACAGTTAGGACTAATCTTTCTATATCTCGTGTTACCTGAGAAACTTCACATTACAGTTTCTCAGTACATTCTGGTTGAATGCATACATGATGGATTCTTTGATGATCCCGTCTCAGCCTTCATGCAATATGACCTCACCCTAGGAAACAAAGACTGACCTTTGAGGGACACTGATATGCTGTTGACACCTCGACGGCACGGAGGCATCTCTGGGGGCTCAGCATCCAGCACCCGTGTCACGTGGCTGATGCTGTAGCCGTGGATGGACTCGGCGCTAAGCCCCAGGGTAGAGGCTGGGTCCATTTTAGAAATATAGTCCTGAAAGAAGAGATAAGGAGAATAAGAAGATGGTGAGGGACACTGAAAAGAGACAAACACAGCTGGAAAAGCCATAGCAGAGAATGAGTATTAGAGGAAACAACAGTAGGTGGAGAAAGAGAAGAACGGTTGCTTTTCCTATTTGGCATTTTTCCATAAAGCTTCAAAAGTCCCCAGATCCCAGCACCTCTTGAGTCCAGTATCACATTACCTTGAACACTTGGAAAACAGCGTCATCCAGCATCTTCCAGTCAACTTTCCCGCTGATCTTGCTACATCCCAGGAAGAATTCTTGCTGCTTCAAGTCCTGTAAGGCCAATTTAGAAGCACGTGAGCCTCAGTGCAGATGACTCCAAGAAAGGGAGATCCTGAAAGGCCTTAGGAGTTGAGTACTCTGGTTTTGGGGGTATTCAGAGTCCAGATTTTCTTGGATAAATATGACAATATTACGTAGGTCCTCCCTGAAGTTCCTTACCCCTTTGATGATGTGCTGGGGGGGCATCCTCACCACCACCCGAAGGGTCACTTCCTCCTTTGGAGCACAAGTGCTGATGCCATCCATGGGTGATAAGTCTGTGGGCATGGAAAAGGGTTAGTTGGTTTCAGTGGCACTCACAGCTTTTCCTAAGCTTTCCAGTCACTATCCTTTCCAGATAACTCTGTATTTCCCACAGAGAAAAAACGGAGGCCCCAAACCGAAAAGTAATTGAGGTCGAAGGACTGTATGAACGCTTAGTGTCTAGGCCCTGCGCCTTCCCTGACCCGAGGAAGATGCCACCGGAGCAAGTGGAATGGTGTAACATTGAATGAACCCTTCTCTTCTCTCCACCCTTATGGGTTCTTCTCCCAAACACGTACCTGTGTCTGTGAGACTTGGGCTGAAGGAATGGGTGAGTGCAAGGCCCAGGGAGCGGCGAGGGGATGATAAAGCAGATGATCCAGGGACCTGCCCTGGAGTGGAGCCTGATGAGGGACCTGGGGCTACCTTCAGCCGGTCATTCTCTGCTTTCAGCAGGTCCACCTCCAACTGTGGCAAGAACAGACAGGGTAGGGTGGCAGGGTTGGACAGATCTGAAACCTTGCTCTTCCCTTTCCTGCAGCTCTCTGCCCAGACACTGACCTGCATGTTGTGCATGGTCTCCCGGAGCTGGTCTAGCTGGTGGGCAGAGTTGAGGGCCTCCAAGCGGATGTCTGTAAGCTTCATCTCTTTCTCCCACAGCTCAGAGCGCAGCTCTGACACCTCCTTCTTCTCTGGCTCCTCCTCCTCACTGGCATGGAACAGCCTAGCGTGGGGAACTGAGTGAGCAGGGCCCCTGTAAGAGAGCAAGAGTCAAGCCAGGATACATGGAGAAGCGTGAGAGTTACTAGGGGACATTGAGACATGCGGTTGGTAGTCGTGGTTCCTCCCGCCAGTGTTCAATCAGTGGGAGAGGAAAGGTCCCTCTGTTGGTCCCACACGCCCTGAGAGGTCAGTGATAAAGTATTGTGTGTGCGGGGTCTGATGGGCCTGCTGCCCACTCTAGCCAGCAGCATACACAGTACCAGGCTGGGTAGCGGGTGGCTAGAGGGCACTTACTCAGTGACATCGATGCCCACAGAGGATGAGTTGGAGGACTTGATGGAGGGTGACGCGGTCTCTGTGGAACCATGCTGTAGTTTGGGGGATGAGGGGGCTGAGGAGTCAGGTGTGGCAATTTCCTCTATGTCAGAGTATGAGGAAGCTGACTTGGGTCCTTTAGTCTCTGTGGAACCATGCTGTAGTTTGGGGGATGAGGGGGCCGAGGAGTCAGGTGTGGCAATTTCCTCTATGTCAGAGTATGAGGAAGCTGACTTGGGTCCTTTTTTTATGCTGAAGGCTTTGTTGAAGGAACTTCGAAGCTAAAAAAAAGCAGATCCAGGTAGAGAGACGTGAGGGCTGTACTCTGGGGATGAGGGAGGATGCTTTGGGATTTCTGAGACAGA
Organism: Galeopterus variegatus; assembly: GCF_000696425.1. Lineage (NCBI taxonomy): Eukaryota > Metazoa > Chordata > Mammalia > Dermoptera > Cynocephalidae > Galeopterus > Galeopterus variegatus. The sequence continues at coordinate 7,928 of NW_007730089.1, read as the reverse complement.
GAGATGTCAAGGCAGGGGATTTACTAGTTGTAATCAAGCCTCCCTCCATGAGTCTTCACTTAATTCATGGAATATGGACAGAAGAGTTGCCCAGAAACGAGCACAGATTAACAGCAGAGTCTTCCGGCTCGCTGCTGTTGTAGGCAATGGGAAGGGGAACTGTGCCCCTGATGGGGACAGACAGAAACCCACAGAGGTCATGTGGTGTACCTCTCAGCAATCCACCCCCACCTTCCCCAGCAGGAAAATAACCGCTCAATCTAGAACCTAGCTCACTTTGGGTCTCAGGATGCCACCTCTGACTGGGGCTCATCAGCCCAGAATCTATTCATCTACTCACCTATCAACCAGAAACTGACAATATGATTCTGTGGAGATCAAGAGAAGGCAGTGATATCAAGTTTCATTTAGTATTTCTTGTGCCCAGCATATCACAGAATGATTAAAACAATCAGACATAATCACTTTCCACTATTTCAAATGTCCTAGAATAAAGAGATATTTTCCAGCATTTCCTTAGAGTTCTTGGGGCCTTATAATATGACCACAGCTGATTTGATCTTGGTGTTGATGAGCTTGGGTGTTAGGGATGTGAGCTAGAGATGCAAACCAGGGTCCTCTCCCACACCCACTCACATGCGTCCATACAGCATGCACACACACACACACAGGGACACAGACACGGAATGGCAGCAAGAGACAGAGAGTAAAGGAGGGTCAAAGGCTATAGGGAACAAAGGCAAACCAGATCTCTGGGACATCGAGAAAAAAGGAGGGAAAATTTGAGGGTACCCTTTCTAAGTGTCTCTCCTGGAACACAGGAAGGCTGTTAGGCGGTGGATGGAGCCAGTGGGTGGTGTGTGTTGTGGTTTCTCCTAGACAAGACATAAAGGAGGGCCAATCTGGTTGCAATGGGGATATGACTAAGAGTATGTGAGCAGCGGGCTGGTTCCAAGGGACTTATTATTGTTGAGCAGTCAGGGCTCAAAAGAACTTAAAGCTCAGTTATCTGTAGAGATAAAGAGCAGAGGCTGAAAAGGCCAGTGAGTTGACTTGCTTGAAGCTGCATAATTGAAAGATCTGAGACTAGAACTCAGGCTTCCTAATTTTCAATCCAATGAAGTTTTCTCTATACCACTGCCTTGTGGGAAGCTGTGTGTGTGCGTGTGTGTGTGTGCATGTGTGTGTGTGTGAGTGTGCATGTGCAGATAGAGATCCCATGACCACAATCTGCCTGGAGCATAAGCCCTCTAAAATCGGCAAGATCCTAAGTGAGAAAAGAGCTCTATCTATATGTAGTTCAGTATTCCCAAAGCCAGAACTGTTGGGAGATGTTTGGTGTTATGTGGCTAATGGCTCCATGGTTGGATGAGTTCAGGAAACAATGAATTGAACAAAATGAAACAGGATTCTTTACTGGGGGATATCTCAGAACTTTTCCTGTGCAGATGTACCCTATAGGAAATGCAGTGCTTTTCAAATTTTTTTGATGATGGTATCACTTTTTTTTTTAAAGACGACCGGTGAGGGGATCTTAACCCTTGACTTGGTGTTGTCAGCACCACGCTAAACCAGTGAGCGAACCGGCCATCCCTATATGGGATCCGAACCCAGGGCCTTGGTGTCATCAGCACCACACTCTCCCGAGTGAGCCACGGGCCGGCCCATGATGGTATCACTTTTTAAGGAGCATCTCAATGGACTGGTGATCTGTGGAACATAATTAGGGAAATGCTAAAGAATCAAGTTGCAATAATTATCAGGCCCTTCCTATCTGTGCTCTACCCTGCTCAGTCAGTTAGTGCTCTCACTAATCTGGTCTTCTTCCTGGCCCTCTGCTTCTCTTCTGAGCAGAAAGTGACCATGTAGGAAGTGACCATTCCAACACATTCCTCTCTACCGATCACAATCCCACCTCACTGAACTTTTATCTCTTCTGTGATGTTTCCCCTGCCTACTCTAATCACAGTCTCTCTCCTCTGTGAACTCCTTTAGCACTTATTGTCTGAATAAGCATTTGAGCACCCTCAGATTGTTATTAGTTTTATACGTATGATATATTTTTTGTCTTCCCGGCAAACCTGCAGGCTCCTAAATGACTGAGATTATAGACACCAATGTTCATGTCCTTCACAGCACCAACCACAATGTTAGGACAGGGTTAGAGTGGACCTTAGATGTCTGGTTTGTAACAGAAATTCTAGGTTCACTTTCTGTTTGTCTTACACTGTACTCTTTTTTTTTTCTTTTCTTTTTTGATGGCTGGCTGGTACAGGGATTGAATCCTGGACCTTGATCTTATTAGCACCACACTCTAACCAACTGAACTGACTGGCCAGCCCCTGTCTTAGACTATACTCGAATCCTTGAAATGTTTTTGGAAACTCCATGGACATTTAGAGGGTTTTCAGCTTTGGGGACTTAAGTGTGCCCTAGACTAGACTGTATCTCTCACCCAGCACCACACTCTAACCAACTGAACTGACTGGCCAGCCCCTGTCTTAGACTATACTCGAATCCTTGAAATGTTTTTGGAAACTCCATGGATATTTAGAGGGTTTTCAGCTTTGGGGACTTAAGTGTGCCCTAGACTAGACTGTATCTCTCACCGATCTCTGGTTTACCTTACTCTAGAGCTAAATCTTCTGGACTCTGGAAATTGTGGTCAAGATAACCTTCATCAAGTGATTCTCTTCCATTTTGGACTTCTAGGTTTAATGAAACCAAAAATAAGAAGGCTCATTTTCTGGATAGCAGGGACTCAATTTGACTGCTCTTTTAACAGGCCAATTTTGTAACAGGAGAGAAGACAGTATGAAATAGATTTGGGTTTTGTTTGACTTTCCCATTTGGCCCCCAACCAGACCACTCCTCTGTCCTCATGTGGGGCAGCTGTGGATGGACCATGCAGTGGAGTGAGTTAGGAATTCTGGGGTGGTTGTTATGGTTAGTGATGTGAGTGGCTGTTCTTTTTTCAAGGGGAGGGAGTTGCTCTGGAAATAGGGAAGATATGGCAAAGGGAAAGAGAAAATAAGGGGAGAGGAACCGGGTCTCTTACCTCATAGACCTGGAAAAAAATAGGGATTTGGAGTCAGCATTTTGAAGGGGAAAAAAAAGAAGCAACACTTAATCACTCATTTCACACAGCTGGTACCCATCTGTACTAGACAAATCTGTGGGCTAATCTTACTGAACTGGAGACAGAGGAGCAGGAAGTCTTTATTTGGAGATGCTCCCCTTACTACAGTCAGCAAGAGGAGCTGAGAGTGTTCTAGACCTGCCTAATGAATTTCAGAAAGGTCATCCAAAGTCAGTTTAGGGTTATCTGGGAGAAAAAAAAATACACGTAAAAAAAAACTAACTCTGGATCAGACAAAGTTATTATAGAGTCCCTTTGAAAGTTCCACAAATACCTCTCCAAAAATTGAAGAAATGACCTCCAGGAGCATCTAGAATAGATGGCTTTGTTCATAAAATCTTCTCTCCATAGCACAGAAGAAAGTGGGGGGTTTGGGTGGGGTAACTGATAATATGTTCCTTTCTGGGTATTTCCTCAGCTTCCTTCCATTGCCAAATACATTTGACCTAATCAGTATGGAGAGCCCAAGGAAAGCAGATGAGTATGAAGGTTGGAGGGGTGGCCTGGGACAAGTAGGGAACAATTCAGGGAAGGGAGAATTTAGCAGACCTTGCTCTGAGCAGACATCAAACCAGGACTTAGTATTAGCAGGGACTGCATCTTGGTTAATCCTGGAAGGACCTGGCCCCTATGCTGAGGTGGAGGTGGTCCACCATGCTTCTACATAGTTCTCTCCCCGCAAACCTTTACCTACCCAGCTCTTTTTTTTCTTCTTTTTTGCATCAGCATCCTTGCTGCTGCCAATACTGGAATGGCTAGTGATGCTGTTGAGGCTTGAGATGCTATCTGAGGAGTTCTGCCTCTTGATCCGGAGTTCTAGGGGCCAAGTACAAAAGTGGAAAGAACATAGGGCAGATTTAGAGAAGACGTGAGACTCAAGGAAAACCGAGCTGCAGAAGGTAAGAGGGGAGGGGAACCAACCAACTCTTAGGTCCATATTATTCATTTTTTTTTGGATTATTCACTCAACAAACATTTATTGAACGCCAGTCATGTTTCAACATAGAAAGAATACGCTAGAGGAAAAAAGTAAATAAGAAATAATTTCTGTTCTCGAGAAACCAAAGTGGCACAAAGTAATGAACTCAGCTTGAATAGGTCTGAGAAGGGCTTAACTAAAGCTGGCCCTCTAAAGTTTTATGAAGACAGCAACCTACCATTTTTCATGATTTTTCCAGTAATACTTGGTTGCCTGGTGGTCCGAGGCCAAGTATAACCAGCCACATGCCCTGCATTTAACCTGGACAAGCTTCAGTTTTCTAAACTGATGGACAAAAAATCTTGTCAGCTCTCTGAGAAGGTTTGTGATGGCACAAAGAAATGATCCACTTTTCTATAACAGGAAAGAAGACTGATGACAACGGAGACATTTGATTGGAACACTGGAAAAAGTACTTAGGGCTGAAGTAAAGACACTGTGCAGAGAACTGGCTTTGCTTTTAGGAACTGCAGGAAGTCTGGAATGGAGCTGCACAGAGCACCTGTGGGGGCACAGAAAGAGGAGAGCGAGCGGGGAGATTAGGCTCAGGCCAGATCAGCAAGAGCCCTAAGTGCCATTTAAAGAAAATTTGCCTTTGTACCATAGGTAATGGGCAGCAGAGATTCTGAAGCAAGAGCATAAAATCAGATTTTTTAAAACGCTTTTTATTTTGAAATAGTTACAGATTCACAGGACACTGCAAGGAAATGTGCAGGGAGGTCCTGTGCACCTTTCACCCAGTCTCATCCATTGTTAACATTCTGCATAACTATACTACAAGGTCAAAAGTTTTTTTTCAAAAGATTTTTTTAATAGAGCTTACTACATTACCAATGAGAAAGATGAAGTGGTGGGAAACTAGACGAGAGGTCGGAGACTTAGGTGGCTATTTGTAATCGTTCTCCTAGAAACAAAAGCTTTTATTTATTATTTATTTTTATTTTTTATTTTTTTTCTTAAAAGATGACCGGTAAGGGGATCTTAACCCTTGACTTGGTGCTGTCAGCACCACGCTCACCCAGTGAGCTAACCGGTCATCCCTATATGGGATCTGAACCCAGGGCTTTGGTGTTATCAGCACCACACTCTCCTGAGTGAGCCACGGGCTGGCCCAGAAACAAAAGCTTTTATTTTTTTTTATTTTTTATTTTTTTTTGTCTTTTGTCTTTTGTCCGTGTCTCCGGCAACGGATCGCAACCCTCAGTGTTGCCCCCGTACCG
>NW_007730088.1:207077-208442 GCF_000696425.1 Galeopterus variegatus | reverse complement strand
AAAGTGGAAGATGAATCTGAAGAATCAAGACTGAGTCTGTGAGTTTTGTCTGCCCTTCCCTGGGAAGATTTTCTGTCTACTGACAATCTTGAAAAATAAGGTTTTTTTTTTTTTAAAGGGGAAGAATGAGTTTTTCTCTATAAGAGGTATGGCTGAAAATGATCCCCCAGTTAGTTTATTACTGATGTTAATTATCTAAATTTTAACAGTATGGATTACTGACTGATTCAGTAAAAATTGATTGGAGTACAATTTTAAATTGGGTGATGTCATTCTTTGTAGGAATCCAATAGTACATGAAAAATATAACATACTAAGCCTGTGACTAGTGTCCCTTCCTCTTTCACAGATGTGTGAGACTTTTCTTGTTCACATTTCTCGGGTGGTTCTTGCTCCTGGAGAGAGAAGAGGGTCAAATAGGCAATGTTTCCAAAATAGCAAAGTCTTGGATCAAACTGCTTAAAGGTAATTAAATATTACTTTAAGTTACTAAGAAATAGGGAGAATTAAATACATATTTATCTTTTAACAAGGGAAGTACATTGAAACAAGAAGAAACGAAAACTCTCAAATACGTGTAAACAAATATCAAAGACCAAGGAATTGGTAAAAATCTTTTGTTTTTGGAATGTGTGTGCCATTGTTTTATTTTAAAAACAAACCAACATCTTATACTAGAAGTTGATAAGCTGTACTGAATCCTGAACAAAGTATGAAAAAGAGGTTCCAATAGTTTCTTTCTTTTTTTTTTAAAAGATGACCGGTAAGGGGATCTTAACCCTTGACTTGGTGTTGTCAGCACCACGCTCAGCCAGTGAGCGAACCGGCCATCCCTATGTGGGATCCGAACCTGGGGCCTTGGTGTTATCAGCACCGCACTCTACCAAGTGAGCCATGGGCGAGCCCTTCCAATAGTTTCTAAAATAGAAAGTAAAATAAATGCCATTGTGTTTCACAGTGTTAAAGTCAAGTTTACTTTTCAGTGAGTTTCATGGATTAAAAACTAAGTCAAAGAAGCAAGTTTTGCTGTGAGGAGTGATTTAAATATAAAAAGAATAACCAGCTCTATTTTGACATGGCTATTGAAGTCTCCCTCTAATTTATAGGCATTGTTAATTCATCACCCCTGAGAAGAGCTTCTTTAATCTGTAAACAGAAATTTAAGGACATATAAGATAATCAAATAAAGCCTTTAGAATTCAAAAGAAAAGAAAAAGAAACACCCTAAATTGCTATGTGACACAAGGCTTTAAATTTTTCAACATTATTCCTTTGATTTAAATAAAACATGAATACAAATATGACATGAGCACAGAGAATCTAGTAAAATGGAAATAAACTGAACACCCCCATATCTGCAGGCAC
>NW_007730088.1:203866-205388 GCF_000696425.1 Galeopterus variegatus | reverse complement strand
AAAAAGGTTTAATAAGTTATTTGTGATGCCTCACAAAGTTCTCACAGTTCTGGGGAGATCCCAATAATCTGAATTTTGGAGGCTGGGAGAAGAAATAGCCATATCTAGTAGCTTCACAGAACCATACCTTGAATGCATGGTTGTTATAAAAGCGGTCGTCTACCTTAGTCCCCCATTCTGCTGGATCAAAGTTGGTTCCTAAATAATAAAAATATAACAATTTCAGACTTATTTTGAGTTCATTAAAGTAAATCTAGAATAGTAACACAAAACAAGTTTCCTGTTTCAAATCACAGGTTTATTGACAGTTGAAAGTATTGACATTGTACATAGCCTAGCATTGTGCAGACATAACCAGTGATCATTAAATATGTCATTAAACCATGACCAATTAAACACTGGATGAGCCTTTGGGGATATTTAGAAAAGCACTAAAAGACATAATTTCTGTCTTCACAGAATTTATGATAAAATGGGAGAGAGAAAGAACAAATGCTAATACTTAAATACAAGAATAGACACTTATGGACACGTATTAGTAAATCCAGAAAAATGTATAAAAGTAAATGCTAAATAGTTGGGAAGTTGGAAAAGTGAAGGATGAGAGTTTTTTTTTTAATTGAGGCATATTCCATAGACAGTTGACATAGAAGAGGTATTTACATTTAAACAGAATTTTTTCTTTAACTTTTCATTATGAAAAATTTCAAACTTAGAGAGTAAAGAGAATACTGGAACAAACTTCCATGTGCATATTACCTAGATTCAACAATTGTTAACTCATGATTTATCTTATCTATAATCCTTTTTTCTGATTATTTTTCTGCCCTTTCTTCTGATTATTTTCAAGCCAATCCCAGCATATTATTTTACCTACAAGTATTTATTTCAGTATGCATCTCTAAGATATAAACACTCTTTAAAATAGAACTTCAGCACCATTATCACACCTAAAAATATTAGCAATAATTCCTTAATATCATCAACTATTCAGTTAAGTATATAAATTTCCTCCATCATCTAATATATTATTTGTTTATGTATTGTCGGTTCAATCAGGACCTGCAAAATGGGTACACACAGCCTTTTGTTATGTTTTAAAAGTCTCTTTTAATGGAAAATCCCTCACCCTCTCCTTGTTTCCCTTGTAATTTATTTGTTTATGGAATTGAGTCACTTTTCCTTTGGAGTTTTCCACAGCTGAGATATTTCTGACTCTATCCCCATGGTGGCTTTTAACGAGTGCCTCTGCATTTCAATTTCCTGTCAACTGTTAGTTAGAGCTATAGGTTTGATCTGATTCAAGTTTGATTTTTTTTTTTGTCAAGAATACTTGATTGGTAGTGCTATGTAATTCAGTCAGGAGATATATAATATTTGGTTGTCTCTCTTTATAATTTTTATGGGACCCTTGATGATCATTGCTTAGGTCATTGTTTAGGGGTTGCAAAGTAGTAATTTTTGAATTTGATCATTAATTCTTTATTTTCTGGAATATTCAATAAAGAAAAACTTACCCTCA
>NW_007730088.1:198453-203323 GCF_000696425.1 Galeopterus variegatus | reverse complement strand
TTGAATTTGATCATTAATTCTTTATTTTCTGGAATATTCAATAAAGAAAAACTTACCCTCATCAACTATTTGGTTACTATGAAGTACAGTTCTTACAGAAAAGGAAGGTTAAATGTTTGTTTCTTTTCCTTTATTTACCAGTTTTCGGAATAATCAGTTAGTTCCCTAGGACCTTCTCAAGGTGACCAATGAATGCCTTTTTTTTTTTTTTTGCCATTATGAATTCATGAATATTTAACATATTGAATGAATTTCAATCCGCTGCATTTATCATTCTTACTGATGCTCTAATTGTCCGAAATTTGGCCAATGGGAACTTACTCAGGTGCTCAGATGCTCCTGAGTCCTTTGGAAACAACTCTAGTAATCTTTGATAGCTTCCTTGTCTTTTGGTATAGCAAGGTGTTCAGCCTTATCTTGTGTATTTCCTGTCCAGTTCATAAAATTAGCTAGTTCTCTAAGAAGCTGTGGTTCCTGGGAAATGGTATTCAGAGATGCCAGTCTAGGGGCTAGGTGCTCACTAGTACGGGGTTGGTCATTATTTTGAGACCTGTTTAATGGACAGAGCTGGAATATACTTCTTTCATTTTTTAAAAGAGAAAACATATCATGAAGTCACACTGATATTTTTCAATTCAAATTTGTTACAGGATTTTATTTACTTCTTTCATTTTTATAATTGCATGTCATTTTTCTTTTTTTTTTCTTTTTTGTCTTTTTCTGTGTCCGGCAATGGATCGCAACCCTCAGTGTTGCCCCCGTACCGGACCGGGGACCGGCAACGGGATCGCAACCCTCGGTGTTGCTCCCGCGCCTCGCTCAGCCAGTGAGCGGGAACCAGTCTGTATGTGGGATCCGAACCCTCGGGCGGGAGCGCTGCCGCGCTTCCCAAGCGGCGCACTACTCAGTGCGCCACTGGGCGGGCCTGCATGTCATTTTTCCTACACTAAAAATCTTATTCCTAATAACATTAGCATAGTTACTTACTTGCTTTGTTCTACAATATATTAAAAAATAATTTCAGAATAACCATATATATTATTATTAATAATAATTACTGAAAACAGTCTAAGGTCTTTTTTAGTTCACATTGTTTTTAGGATATTTCCACTGGGGATGTATAGTCAAATTACTATGTTATGAAGTCATTTGAAATAATTCCTTTCTGTGTAGTTATGTCACCCAGTCAAGGCTAGTTAGGTTTATTTGTTTCACTTTGCTTTTAAAATTTAGAAATTGCTTAAGAATTTAAAAATTTATTTTATAGCTATGCTAAACATTTATGATTCCAAATTTATGGTATATTCTATCCAGTTGCCTCTACACTGTTCCCTCTCACCTAGAGGTAAACATTAACTTTTTAAAGATTTGTTCTTCCATTCAAAAATATAAATGAACAGTTAATGTATTCATATCAGCCTCCTTTGTTAAATGGTAGCATACTAAGCACACTTTCCGCACCTTGCTTTCTTCACTGAATATATCTTGAAGATTAATCCACAGCATCATCTAGAGATCTTCATTCTTTGCTTTAAAGACCTGTATATTATTCCATTGTGTGGATGTACTCTAGTTTCTTCAATCAATCCAATATTATGGATATTTCGGTTGTTTACACAAATAATGATACAATGAAAAATGTAGAAGTGGAACTTCTGGGTCAAAGGTTAAATACATATATAATTTTGGTAGATACTGCCAAGTTCCTCTCCTTGGAGTTGTACTATTTTGCATTTACACCAGCAACGTACATAAGTGTTCATTTCTCCATAGCCTTGTCTACAGAGTCCATGTTGGCAAACTTTTGGCTTTTTGTCAATATGATGAAGTGGTTGTTCATGGTGGTGGTAGCTCAGTGTAGTTTTGATTTCGACTTCTGTTACTATGTGTTAGTTTGAGTGTGTTTTCATAGGTTAAGTGCCATTTGTATTTATTTTTGAATGAATTGTTTGCTCATATCTTTTGCCCATTTTTTTCTATAGAGTTGTTATAAACCTATAACACTTTTTTTTTTTTTCTTAAAAGATGACCAGTAAGAGGATCTTAACCCTTGACTTGCTATTGTCAGCACCATGCTCTCTGAATTGAGCTAACCGGCCATCCCTATATAGGGATCCAAACCTGTGGTCTTGGTGTTATCAGCACCAGTTGTCAGCACCATGCTCTCTGAATTGAGCTAACCGGCCATCCCTATATAGGGATCCAAACCCGTGGTCTTGGTGTTATCAGCACCACACTCTCCCAAGTGAGCCACAGGCTGGCCCCTAAACCTATAACACTTTTACAAGCTCTTTATTAGGTTTATTAACCCATTGGGACAAAAATTATAAATATCTTTTTTGAGTTTGTTATTTGTAGTTTTATTTCCCTTATGGTGCTTTTTTGTCATGTAAAAGTTTACTTTTATGTTGTCAATTTTATCATTTTTTTTCCTCTAATTGATTCTGGGTTTTTGAAGCAATTAAGTCAACTTAACAAATTTTTTTCTTCTCTTGCATTATAGAGAAATTCATCCATGTTTTCTTCTACTATTTGTATGGTTTCTTTTAAAAAAATATTTAAAAACCCAACAATTTGGAATTTACCCTGGTGTATTAACTAAGAAATTGATCCAATTTTATCTTTTTCCTTCTTTATTCCAACATCATTTAAGAAAAAGTCCATTTTTTCTCTAGTGATTTGAGATACCACTTATACTGTATAACAACATGCTTCATGTCACACACACAAAAAAGTAGTATTACTAATTAATTACCTATGAAGACTGCTGGCAAGGGGATTCTTGCATTGTGTGGGAGACTGGGCTACAGATCTATAATGGGTTTTTTTTCTTTTTTGGAGAGACTAAATTCTGATGCTTGTATCTATTTGATAATTCACCTTTGGTTGACATGGGTGGAAGCGGGTTTTTCAAATGGTTTTACTCATTGTTTATTGGAGAGCTAGTGCTAGTATCCCAAGACCATTAATCTGAATCATCAATTGCTTTAATTACTGTGATCCAGTAACAGTAATTCAAATGTTTTTGAAATGGGATATTTCTCAGTTCTAAAATTTAATAAATGACTTAAGATTTTTTACCGCATGAATTTGTAAAATTAATGTTATAATAACAATTAATGTTTGTTACAATTCACCTCTTTTCCCAAAGGATTTCTCTTAATAACTCTTTTCCCTCTTAATATTGTTTATAAGATGTTTTTAGTAGAAGTTAAAGTTTCAGATTGTGCAGCAAATATTTCGACCAACCGGATATGGAAAAGACAAGCAACATTCAGGAAGTTCAAGAACATGCAACAGCAGGGCAAAGAAGGCAAGGAGGAGTAGCAGTGCTGTGTGTATGGGAGATGTTTTAATTCAAGCCTTGATTTCCTCCCTCTGTAAAATGATTTACCATGGAATGTTTGTTTGCTTGTGGCTATCTAGTTACCTTTACCACTCTGATGGAATACTGTAATCTAAAGTAATGATAATAACAGCTTACACAAAATGGTTGTTCTAGCCAAGAATAGGTTTTTACCACAAACTTATTGCTGTGATAATTTCCATTTTGACAACTGGATCAGGACCTGATAGTCATGAACCTTCAAGGCTGGGGATTTGAAAATTTTGTTTATGGAAATAAAGGAACTTTGCTTTGGCTCTCAACCAAAGAGTTACTGTTAGCGTGGATCTTAGCCTCTGTGCAGTATGGGACTTTGAGAGTATAAGGAATGTAAATTACCTTCTCAAGCCAGCAGTTCACTTTTCAAAGCAGTTTGTCTCTGCACCTTTATTGCAGAACAGTTTCATATATCCCAGTGAATACCAATTTATTTAATATAAGGAGTGTAGAATTTTTTTTTTTTTTTAGCAACACATAATACTTTAAAATGAGAAGAATCAAAATTTAAAGAAAACCACAAACTCTCCTCTCAGGAGGAATGGACAGGCAACTGCCTGTGATGTATAGGAACAGTTTGTTTTTTTTTTTTTTTAGCAACACATAATACTTTAAAATGAGAAGAATCAAAATTTAAAGAAAGCCACAAACTCTCCTCTCAGGAGGAATGGACAGGCAACTGCCTGTGATGTATAGGAACAGTTTGCTGCAAAGTAACTGGTAGACTGCATGATTTTTCACAGTCCCCTTCTACCTTGTGTATTCATGAGAAACACAATAAAGAAGGTCTGGGCAATAAACTGGTAATCTTCAATGATGTGAAACTAATTTAAGAGAACCTATCAAAGAGGCACATACTGTTCCAAATAGTAAGAACGGTTATTTGAAGCTACCTGCCTTAAAAAGGCTTTCTGTGGAATGGAGATGGTCTTAAGCAAGTTTTAACATAACCAAAGTTTAGTCTCTTATTTTTAAAAAGCTTACTCTCTCTTTTCTCTAGAAGGTTCTCAAAATATGCTGCTGCAAAAGCTGGTATATTGTCCGGTTGCTCCCTCAGAATCTCGCGTGTCAGCCCTTCAAGAAGATTCCCAAATCCTTGTGGAATTCGGTAGTGGGTGTTGGAGAATGGAATCGACATCTCTTTGGGAAGAACTGCCTATGGTACCTAGAGATTCATTAAAGAGTAATGTCTTTCAATTTGATAGATTTTACTTATATAATCACAATTATGACAACAAATTATTTCTGAGACCCAAATTTTCTGGCCTTCAGTTCTTTTTTTCAACACAACCAAAGTCCATCCATTTCTTTCAAAGAGTCTTAAATTCCCCATTATGAAGTAGAATATTACAAATACAGACTCATTCAATAGGCCAAATCATTTTTTAAAAATCACAAAATCACATATTTTTCACCATGACACTAAGTACTTTTTCTCTGTTCCTCTGTGTTTCTGTATTTAAAAGGTGAGGGTAATTTTTGCTGTCC
>NW_007730088.1:193535-197358 GCF_000696425.1 Galeopterus variegatus | reverse complement strand
GGGAGAGACTAGACGGTTTAATGAGGCCCAATCTGTGGAGCGGTTCCTCTTTTCTTTCTTTTTTTTTTTAAGGAACAGGAGATGGGGTATCGAATCATTTTAGGGTTGTGAAAAGAACTGGTGAGACCTTGAGCCAATCTGTACCGGCCCCCTGCCCCTCAGCCTGCGACGGCTCCGAGGTCCCGCGCCCCCTCTCAAGGAACAGGGCTGAGGAGCCAGCTTCTCTGACCGTGCAGGCGTCGCTGGGCCGGACCCCTCGAGGGAGAGTTCGGTTTTTCCGAATAGGGAGGCCCAGATGTCCCCAGACCGAGGCCCTCAGTGTCTTGGAGTAACGGCGGGGGAGTTCGGAGGGAGGGAGCGGAGCTAGTTAGATAATATTTGGAAACAGGTGACTGAGTCATCCAAAACGTTTCAGCGCTGCCCCCTCAGTGGTGCCCTTAGGGAGAGTTTGCTTCAGGCTGGGTTCCTTGGGGGAATTAAGTTTTACTAGTTTAAGTGGTTATTAGGGCTAAGAAATGCAACCGCCTCATTAGCTCAGAATATCTAAGGCTCAGCTTTGATTTCTGGTGCAGCTTACAGATACTGGTGGTGGGATAATATGCGTGGCACTGGGGAGTAGGGTGACTCACATTGGCTATTGTGCAGGTCAGATCCTGTCACTTGAATATGGTTCTGTCATTTGAATACCCCAAAGATCCCTCTTAAGAAATGAAAGTTGATGTAAAAAAAAATAAAAAAGAAATAAATCGAAGTTGATGAGAGAATGGCGAGCAGGTAAATGACTACTGCTCGACCTAAGAACTCGAAGTACCAGGATTCAGACAAAAGGCAGCTTATAAATGGTTTTTCAGAGTTTAACAGAAGCGCAGACTAATAGCACTCTGTGCGTCATTCTCTGACTCTCATTCCTAGTCAATGACCTTTGAAGTCCATCATTATGAGATGGGGAGAAGGTAAAGAGGAGAGTAGGGCCATTATTTTATTAGTTTTTTTGTTAAAAGCTGTTAACTTTAATATCAGTATTCTCCTCTTTTGGGTAATATTATTACATCACTTTCATTAACATTGACTACATTTTTCATTGATTAGTGCTTTAAATTTTCCTTCTTACTCGATTGCATATCCTGATATTTTTAAATTATTCGTCTTGTGCCCATGTTTACCATGTAATATTTGAGATATACACAATTATGTGTAACAAGGAAACAATGAAATGAACACGCATGAGCGTACCACCCAACTTGAGAACCAGAACACTGCCAGTTTTATTGAGAACAATGCATCCACCAATTCACCACCAGAGGTAACCAACTGCCCTAATTTTCTTAGGCCACTTTTGATGATGGTCTCTTCCTCACAACACCAATTCCTGTTTTTGTACTCCAATCTCCAAATGAAGGAAAAAATTGAAGACCTAAAAAAAAAAAATTCAAATGTTAAATGCGTCTTGTTTTTGACACATGGAATTACCAGTCTCTCTCTTTCTTCTTCTTTTTTGTCCATTGCTCAATTCCTTGGTAATGTTCCACTGTCTAATCAGCTTAGAATTTGAGATTTATAAGGACAGGGAATATGATATATCTTTGATTTATTACCAGTGTCTAACTGTGGCAAACTGTCAATTACAATAACTTTGGAATCAGGTGACTTAGTTTCTAGCCCTGTCATAAACTACCTATGTGATTTGAGGCCAATCAAAGAAGTTTAATGTCTGCAGTGTGTTTAGCATTGTGCCTGCCACAAGCAAGCTCACTAGTAGAATGTAATCTCCCTGTTGGCAAGGACTTTTGTCTTTTGTTATTTTTTTGTTTTTTCTTTCACTATTATATCCCCAATGCTTAAAATAGTGCCTGGCACATACTAGGCATCAGTAAATAAAAATCTGTTTAATTAATTAATATGCAAACTAGTTTTAAAAATGCTTAATTTACTTGGATCTCAGTCTTTTGATCAGTAATATGATCATACCATGATTATAAAGTTTCTTGGATCTCAGTCTTTTGATCAGTAATATGATCATACCATGATTATAAAGTTTCTTTCTACCTGTTAAATTCTTTAGCCCAGCATAGAGCCATGCACAGAGTTTAAGTGTGTGTTGATGAAAACAGACTGACTTGAAAAGTATTTCCCCCAGTCTATGGGCTACTGGCTGTGTACACAAATATGTAAGCAGCAACCAGTTTTCTTCACTCCATTTCACTACCCCCTCCCTGTCTCTACTTAGCTCTTACTTTTGCCTTTGGTTTTCAGTTTGCATTCCGTATGAAGCACCTACCCAAGACAAGGCCTTCCCACACTTGTGTCTTCTCCTTCCCCCCATCAGGCTGCCTACCTGCTTATGTAATTCTGGGGTTTTGTGGTCTCTTAGAGTATTTTGCTCCTGGTACCGTAGGCCTTCTGGGTGATCTTTGATTGTCATGTAGGTTTCATGATCAAACTTGCTAATAAGAGAGAGTTGAGGATTTTTAGGAACTGGACTTTTATTCTGAGAGTAGGATAAATAGGCCATGGAGCTTGCATAGGAGAATCCATTAGCTGTACTGCCCTGTTAAGTATAGCCCTAGGGGCCAACATCATTTGTAGCTTCCAGGGAGGAAAATGTCAGCCTTGTTAATTCTGATTCTTTTTTCTTCCTATCATTTTTATTTAAAACCCTTTTTAAAAATCTTGATTTTCGTAATTGTTTTCTTTTAGAGCTTTTTTTGTCTGTTTTGCTCAGATTGGGACATGTATTTTTTCCTTGTTAAGTTTTGATGAGGAGCTCAATGAGTTAATTGTATCAATGCTTGTTATTAATAAAATACTTTGATATAGGTTGGATGTTAAAAATAGGAATGATCTTGTTAAAATGAGTTCTTATTCAGTCTTATTAGTGACTCTGGAATACAATCCACAGTTTCAAGTGTGCTTCCTCCTTTTTGTATAATTTAGCTTGTGAAATGGATAAAATCATGACAAAAGACCTTCATTCAGACATTTTGGCCTTCTGTCTCTCACTGGCCTTATTTTTGTGTCTTGATTTATCTAAATTTACCTGAGAAGGATGCAGACTTGTTGCAGATATTCTTAAATTTTTATTTGGAATTTTTGGTGCTGGGTCATTGTGTTAGTTCATTTCTGTTTATAACAAAATACCTGGAACTGGGTAATTTGTAAGGGAACAAAATTTATTGCTTACAATTTTGGAGGCTGGAAGTCCAAAGTCCAGGGAACACATCTGGTGAGGTAACTCTACAGTAATGCAGGGTGTCACATGGTGAGAATGGTGGAGCAGAGAGAGATTCACGTGCTCTCCTTTTAAAGCCCTCAGAACCAGGGCCATGACCACCATTAAACCATCAACTTAATCACCTCTTCAAGGCCCACCTTTCAACTACCACAATAGGATTTCCTACCCTCTTAACTGTCACAGTGGAGACCAAGCCTCCAGCACATTCAGGTTTTGGGGGAACACAATTTAATCCATAATAGTCATCAAAGAACCATACCAAGGGGAATTATTTGAAGGAAATTAACATTGGTAGGATGGAGAGGGGGAGACAAAGGGGGGAAAAAGATTAGAGGAGGCTGTGTTGGAGAGGCATACCTCTCTATTCCTGGCTACTAGGGATAGGTGTGGTAATGGAAAGTTGAGGAAGGAAGTGGTTTATTTTTCTCATAAACAGTATAAGACAGTGTGTGGAGGAGGCAAAGCTGAACTTACTGGATGCAGGCAGGCATGTTTAAGGCTGGGTCTTAGAGGTGGCCATACAGCTTTGGGATGTAGAAGTGAGAGCAAGATGGGTGAGGAGGTTATGGGGTAGGGTGGGGGTGCAGGGTC
>NW_007730088.1:160025-192802 GCF_000696425.1 Galeopterus variegatus | reverse complement strand
GGTACCTAGAGATTCATTCAAGAGTAATGTCTTTCAATTTGATAGATTTTACTTATATAATCACAATTATGACAACAAATTATTTCTGAGACCCAAATTTTCTGGCCTTCAGTTCTTTTTTTCAACACAACCAAAGTCCATCCATTTCTTTCAAAGAGTCTTAAATTCCCCATTATGAAGTAGAATATTACAAATACAGACTCATTCAATAGGCCAAATCATTTTTTAAAAATCACAAAATCACATATTTTTCACCATGACACTAAGTACTTTTTCTCTGTTCCTCTGTGTTTCTGTATTTAAAAGGTGAGGGTAATTTTTGCTGTCCCATAGGAGTTTAGAGAGAATGATTGTTAAAAAGCTACTTCAATTGAATTCATTATCAATTGTTGAAAAGACCCTGTTTAGAGTTTAAAATTAAAAAAAAAATTTTTTTTAAGAGTAGGAACTAGTCCTGATTCTAGAAATTAATTTGTTGAGTGAAGTTTCACACTTAATCTTTGCCTTAGCTGCGACTTCTGAAGCATGATCTATAATGCCTCGAATCACCTTTGTACTCTGGAATGGGGTTGGGGAGGTCATGATTTTGAGATTCCAGCCTCTAAAGTTTTGGGATTTTTATATTTTCTGCTTTTGTCTTGACCAGGCCTTCTCTTCTTGTCTTGGAATGCAAGGGCTAGATTAACGGTAGCTGTCAAGCAGCAGTAGGGCTACTGAGTATGAAAAGTATATTCAGGGACCTGGGCTGTTTGTGAGAGTGTGGGTCAATGGGGAAGAAAGGCGGAGGCCGTGGTAGGGGGTCCAGGTTGGGAGAGACTAGACGGTTTAATGAGGCCCAATCTGTGGAGCGGTTCCTCTTTTCTTTCTTTCTTTCTTTTTTTTTTGAAGGAACAGGAGATGGGGTATCGAATCATTTTAGGGTTGTGAAAAGAACTGGTGAGACCTTGAGCCAATCTGTGAGTGGAGGGCGGACGGAGAGGGAAGACAGGTCTGGCCGGGGGCGGGACGCTGAGGCCCTGGGATTTCAGACTGTCGCAGAACGGGCTGCCTTGGCTCCCAATCTGACTCAGGGTTCCCAGGGTGTGTCGGGGATGCTGACAGAATATGAGAGACGAAGGGAAAAGGCGAGGTCTCGGTGTTGGAGAGGAAGTGGGGGAGGCCACCTCACCTCTTCGTTCTCTCCGAGCTGGTGGCGATGGTTCCGGTTGTTTTTTCTCGTTGCTGGGTGACCGTTAAAAAAACAAAAACCAAAAAACTACGGCGGCCGTGAAGGGGAGAAGAGCGGCTTCGCGGACTGAAGGTGCAGGAGAGGGTGGAGTCGGCCTTCCCAGGCCCCGCCCCACCCCTTATGGCTCCGCCCCCCGCCTCGAGTGCTCTTCCGGAGTCCGACGCGTTAGTGACGGACCCTCGCGAACATGGTGGTGCCGGGATCTGTACTTGGGCTGCTGCTGCCATTAGTCCTGTGGGCTGACAGAAGCGCAGGTGAGGCGGCCCGGCTTGGCCGGACCCCTGCCCCTCAGCCTGCGACGGCTCCGAGGTCCCGCGCCCCCTCTCGAGGAACAGGGCTGAGGAGCCAGCTTCTCTGACCGTGCAGGCGTCGCTGGGCCGGACCCCTCGAGGGAGAGTTCGGTTTTTCCGAATAGGGAGGCCCAGATGTCCCCAGACCGAGGCCCTCAGTGTCTTGGAGTAACGGCGGGGGAGTTCGGAGGGAGGGAGCGGAGCTAGTTAGATAATATTTGGAAACAGGTGACTGAGTCATCCAAAACGTTTCAGCGCTGCCCCCTCAGTGGTGCCCTTAGGGAGAGTTTGCTTCAGGCTGGGTTCCTTGGGGGAATTAAGTTTTACTAGTTTAAGTGGTTATTAGGGCTAAGAAATGCAACCGCCTCATTAGCTCAGAATATCTAAGGCTCAGCTTTGATTTCTGGTGCAGCTTACAGATACTGGTGGTGGGATAATATGCGTGGCACTGGGGAGTAGGGTGACTCACATTGGCTATTGTGCAGGTCAGATCCTGTCACTTGAATATGGTTCTGTCATTTGAATACCCCAAAGATCCCTCTTAAGAAATGAAAGTTGATGTAAAAAAAAATAAAAAAGAAATAAATCGAAGTTGATGAGAGAATGGCGAGCAGGTAAATGACTACTGCTCGACCTAAGAACTCGAAAGTACCAGGATTCAGACAAAAGGCAGCTTATAAATGGTTTTTCAGAGTTTAACAGAAGCGCAGACTAATAGCACTCTGTGCGTCATTCTCTGACTCTCATTCCTAGTCAATGACCTTTGAAGTCCATCATTATGAGATGGGGAGAAGGTAAAGAGGAGAGTAGGGCCATTATTTTATTAGTTTTTTTGTTAAAAGCTGTTAACTTTAATATCAGTATTCTCCTCTTTTGGGTAATATTATTACATCACTTTCATTAACATTGACTACATTTTTCATTGATTAGTGCTTTAAATTTTCCTTCTTACTCGATTGCATATCCTGATATTTTTAAATTATTCGTCTTGTGCCCATGTTTACCATGTAATATTTGAGATATACACAATTATGTGTAACAAGGAAACAATGAAATGAACACGCATGAGCGTACCACCCAACTTGAGAACCAGAACACTGCCAGTTTTATTGAGAACAATGCATCCACCAATTCACCACCAGAGGTAACCAACTGCCCTAATTTTCTTAGGCCACTTTTGATGATGGTCTCTTCCTCACAACACCAATTCCTGTTTTTGTACTCCAATCTCCAAATGAAGGAAAAAATTGAAGACCTAAAAAAAAAAAAAATTCAAATGTTAAATGCGTCTTGTTTTTGACACATGGAATTACCAGTCTCTCTCTTTCTTCTTCTTTTTTGTCCATTGCTCAATTCCTTGGTAATGTTCCACTGTCTAATCAGCTTAGAATTTGAGATTTATAAGGACAGGGAATATGATATATCTTTGATTTATTACCAGTGTCTAACTGTGGCAAACTGTCAATTACAATAACTTTGGAATCAGGTGACTTAGTTTCTAGCCCTGTCATAAACTACCTATGTGATTTGAGGCCAATCAAAGAAGTTTAATGTCTGCAGTGTGTTTAGCATTGTGCCTGCCACAAGCAAGCTCACTAGTAGAATGTAATCTCCCTGTTGGCAAGGACTTTTGTCTTTTGTTATTTTTTTGTTTTTTCTTTCACTATTATATCCCCAATGCTTAAAATAGTGCCTGGCACATACTAGGCATCAGTAAATAAAAATCTGTTTAATTAATTAATATGCAAACTAGTTTTAAAAATGCTTAATTTACTTGGATCTCAGTCTTTTGATCAGTAATATGATCATACCATGATTATAAAGTTTCTTGGATCTCAGTCTTTTGATCAGTAATATGATCATACCATGATTATAAAGTTTCTTTCTACCTGTTAAATTCTTTAGCCCAGCATAGAGCCATGCACAGAGTTTAAGTGTGTGTTGATGAAAACAGACTGACTTGAAAAGTATTTCCCCCAGTCTATGGGCTACTGGCTGTGTACACAAATATGTAAGCAGCAACCAGTTTTCTTCACTCCATTTCACTACCCCCTCCCTGTCTCTACTTAGCTCTTACTTTTGCCTTTGGTTTTCAGTTTGCATTCCGTATGAAGCACCTACCCAAGACAAGGCCTTCCCACACTTGTGTCTTCTCCTTCCCCCCATCAGGCTGCCTACCTGCTTATGTAATTCTGGGGTTTTGTGGTCTCTTAGAGTATTTTGCTCCTGGTACCGTAGGCCTTCTGGGTGATCTTTGATTGTCATGTAGGTTTCATGATCAAACTTGCTAATAAGAGAGAGTTGAGGATTTTTAGGAACTGGACTTTTATTCTGAGAGTAGGATAAATAGGCCATGGAGCTTGCATAGGAGAATCCATTAGCTGTACTGCCCTGTTAAGTATAGCCCTAGGGGCCAACATCATTTGTAGCTTCCAGGGAGGAAAATGTCAGCCTTGTTAATTCTGATTCTTTTTTCTTCCTATCATTTTTATTTAAAACCCTTTTTAAAAATCTTGATTTTCGTAATTGTTTTCTTTTAGAGCTTTTTTTGTCTGTTTTGCTCAGATTGGGACATGTATTTTTTCCTTGTTAAGTTTTGATGAGGAGCTCAATGAGTTAATTGTATCAATGCTTGTTATTAATAAAATACTTTGATATAGGTTGGATGTTAAAAATAGGAATGATCTTGTTAAAATGAGTTCTTATTCAGTCTTATTAGTGACTCTGGAATACAATCCACAGTTTCAAGTGTGCTTCCTCCTTTTTGTATAATTTAGCTTGTGAAATGGATAAAATCATGACAAAAGACCTTCATTCAGACATTTTGGCCTTCTGTCTCTCACTGGCCTTATTTTTGTGTCTTGATTTATCTAAATTTACCTGAGAAGGATGCAGACTTGTTGCAGATATTCTTAAATTTTTATTTGGAATTTTTGGTGCTGGGTCATTGTGTTAGTTCATTTCTGTTTATAACAAAATACCTGGAACTGGGTAATTTGTAAGGGAACAAAATTTATTGCTTACAATTTTGGAGGCTGGAAGTCCAAAGTCCAGGGAACACATCTGGTGAGGTAACTCTACAGTAATGCAGGGTGTCACATGGTGAGAATGGTGGAGCAGAGAGAGATTCACGTGCTCTCCTTTTAAAGCCCTCAGAACCAGGGCCATGACCACCATTAAACCATCAACTTAATCACCTCTTCAAGGCCCACCTTTCAACTACCACAATAGGATTTCCTACCCTCTTAACTGTCACAGTGGAGACCAAGCCTCCAGCACATTCAGGTTTTGGGGGAACACAATTTAATCCATAATAGTCATCAAAGAACCATACCAAGGGGAATTATTTGAAGGAAATTAACATTGGTAGGATGGAGAGGGGGAGACAAAGGGGGGAAAAAGATTAGAGGAGGCTGTGTTGGAGAGGCATACCTCTCTATTCCTGGCTACTAGGGATAGGTGTGGTAATGGAAAGTTGAGGAAGGAAGTGGTTTATTTTTCTCATAAACAGTATAAGACAGTGTGTGGAGGAGGCAAAGCTGAACTTACTGGATGCAGGCAGGCATGTTTAAGGCTGGGTCTTAGAGGTGGCCATACAGCTTTGGGATGTAGAAGTGAGAGCAAGATGGGTGAGGAGGTTATGGGGTAGGGTGGGGGTGCAGGGTGGGGGGGGTGGAGTTAATACATGAGTTGGTGGTTTGAGCAATGGCTAGAATGTATATGGGACAGGAAAGCTTGTGGAATATTATGGGCCCTTGAAACCACAGGGCATATGAAAGGAGCATTTTAGTGATTTAGGGGGAGAAAGTCAAGTGTTAGGGCCAAGCCTGAGAACAAAGGAAAATCAAGAGCTCCGAAGGAGAGGGGAGGAGGCCCACGGTACATTGGCTGATTTCCCTGCTCTTTGAGTTTTCCTTAGTGATCATCTAGTACAATGATGCCTAATGTTGGAAACTGTTCTTGTTATGCTGCTTACCTAATTAGGAGGAATAAAATCTAGTTTTAAAAGATTAAAAGGACTGAGTATATTCAAATTGTCTTGTATAAAGACTGTATGTGGGCCGGCCTGTGGCTCACTCGGGAGAGTGCGGTGCTGATAACACCAAGGCCCCGGGTTCGGATCCCATATAGGGATGGCTGGTTCGCTCACTGGCTGAGCGTGGTGCTGACAACACCAAGTCAAGGGTTATGATCCCCTTACCGGTCATCTTTAAAAAAAAAAAAAAAAAAAAGACTGTATGTTACCTGCTGTTTCACCTGATGTATTAGGTGCTGAATTTCCCTGATGATGCTCCTCTAAGTGTTTGCTAAATTTTTAGGTATTGGTTTTCGCTTTGCTTCATACATCGATAATTACATGGTGCTGCAGAAGGAGCCTGCTGGGGCAGTGATCTGGGGCTTTGGTATGCCTGGAGCCACAGTGACAGTGACCCTGTGCCAAGGTCAGGAAACCATCATGAGGAAAGTGACCAGTGTGAAAGGTAAGGCAGCTCATCCTCTGTTCAACTATGAGGGTGCTTCAAAAAATTCATGAAAATATTAGTATCATTCATTTCTATTTTTTCACAAGCTTTTTGAGGTAGCCTCTTATTGTCTTCTTCTGCCCCCTGCTGGATCATCTGAAAATGAGTGCTTATGCTTCAGCTCATCTGTCCATCTGTCCATCCATGCATCTTCCTTCCTTAAAAGTTGTTTGAGTATTTACCATGTGCTAGGCACTGAAGACACAAAGAAAAATAAGACTAAGTCAAAGTCCCTGTTGTAAAGGAGGTATGGAACAATGGGAATAGACACCAAGTCATATGGTACAGTGTGATGAATGCTACGATGAAGGTGTATATGTGGTGTCATGGGATACAGAAGAGAAACATCTAACTCAGACTGGGAGGTAAGGGAACCTTTCCACAGAAGGTGAATCATGCATAAAAGAGAGGCAGTATGGAGGAGTGGTTAAAAATCTAGGCTCTGGAATTCACTGTCTGCGTTAAGATCTTAACTCTTACTTAATGACTGTGTAATTTTGGTCATGTCTTTTTAACATCTCTGTTCTACAGTTTATTTGTAAAGTGCAGATGGTCATAATACAGAATTATTGTGAAGATTAAATGAATTAACACATGTATAGTACTTAGAACAGTGCCTGACACACAATAGGTACTGAATAAGTTTAGCAGTCATTATTGTTACTACTACTACTGTTATTTAATCAGACACTCAAATATTTATTGAGTGCCTGCGATGTGCCAGATACTGTCCTAGGTACTGGTGATACAGTGATGAGCAAAACAGATGTGGCCTCTCCCTCAATGAAGTTTATAGATTAGGGGAGGAGACAGAAAAATAAGCAAGTACAGTTAAGTGTAAGTGCCATAATGGGAAGTATAGGGTGCTATGGGAGTGCTTAGTAGGGATAAATTAGTATAAGGCTCATCTTGAAAGATGAGTAGGGCAGCCAGGCAGAGGGAACAGCCTGGGCAAAGGCATGGAAGCATGAGTGCACAGGGGTCAGTGGAGAAATGCTGGCAGGTTGGTTGGTCTGGAACACTGAGGTATGTGACAGGTGCCAGATGACAGGAGATAAGGCGGGAAAGGTAGGGAGACTTGTTTGTCATTGCTAAGGAGTATATACTTTATTCTGGACTGATAGATATTAAAGAGATAGATATAACACGATGAGATTGGTATTTTAGAAAGATCACTCTGGCAGCACTGTGGAAGATGGATTGGGGATCAGTAAGATAGAGTGGGTGGAGCCTGTTAGCAGGCCATTATGACATCCAGGCAAGAAGTGATGAGGGCTTGACCCAAGAGAGTGGTTGTGAGGATGTTCAGGAAGGTGAGAATAAGCAGCTTTCACGAGCAGGGAGATCTTATGAAGGAGCTGTCCAGAAGAGATAAAGATGTAGAAGACAGTGTGTGGAGGAGGCTAAGCTGAACTTACTGGATGCAGGCAGGCATGTTTAAGGCTGGGTCTTATAGGTGGGCATACAGCTGTGGGATGTAGAAGTGAGAATGAGACAGGTGAGGAGGCTACGAGGTGGGGTGGGGGTGCTGGGTGGGTGGAGTTAATATATGACTTGGTGGTTTGAGCAATGGCTAGAATATATATGGGACAGGAAAACTTGTGGAAATTTTATTGGCCTCTGAAAACTAGGATTGCCTGGTCAGTTTTCATACAGAATTGATGGTCTAATTTGGAATGATCCAGACCCTTGTGCAGTCTCATCATATTCATTTCTATTCAGCAAACAATTAAAAATACTATGTGCCAGGCATAGATTCAAGGTAAGTGATTCTAGTTCTTAGATTTTAGACTTTTTAAGGTAAGAATGTTATTGGCTGAAACTAAGGGACCTGAAAGGGAAGTTTAAGCTGATCGAGACATGTATCTCTTGGATCTAAATGCTGTCAGTGATTTGCAGGATGTACTGAAGGTGAAGAATTCAAGGGACTAGCCGTGCTTTCTGTTTGTGCTGTGTCCATCTTGGAAATGAGCAGCATCATATACAAATAGTGGCAGTCTCAGTTAATGATGGTGACTTAGAAATCCAAAAAACAGCTGTAATTTAAAAATAAGAAATGGGCTTTCCTTGGTACTAATAATTAAGATTACCAATAAGTTTTTAGGAGACAGAGACTACACAGTTCTGTAGAGATAGATACAGAAAGCACACAACATTGTATAGTATTTTAATACTATATTTTATAGTATTAAAATTTTTAAATGTTTATGTGTTATTTTTAGAATTTTTTCCCACTTCATGACTGTTTCAGGACTAGTAATTTGAAGTGGGCAGAGATGAGACAGGAGGGTAGGTGGTGATGAGAAGGAATAAAAAGATAATAATAGGAGATGAGTCCCCCTTTTCCTTACAGCGATTGTGAACCTGCTCATTTATCTTAAGTTCAATTTTACAGACATCTGTTGAGGGCTTACTGTATATAAAACACTGAGCTCAAAACCCTAGGAAAATACAAAGAAGAATACAAATAGTGCCCTTTCTTCAGGAACTCTCTCTCATGCTTTTTTTTCCCATTTAGTAGTTTGGTTCAGGTAATGCCACATTTGTTTAACTGCAAACTAATGCATCATTTGGAGTTAAAATAACCAACAGTAACTTAAGGGAATCAAGTGATTCATG
The DNA here is from genome assembly GCF_000696425.1 of Galeopterus variegatus. Lineage (NCBI taxonomy): Eukaryota > Metazoa > Chordata > Mammalia > Dermoptera > Cynocephalidae > Galeopterus > Galeopterus variegatus. The sequence goes on along the minus strand of NW_007730088.1, from coordinate 184,142 downwards.
GACTATTGATGATAATTTCACAGGAAAAGGGGTTGTTATCACTGGTGGTGGTGGTAGATCTATTTATCAGACTTTCCACATTTTCTTGGTAGAGAAGAAAGATATTTTAGTTTACAGAGATCCACAGACCTGCTTTGATGGGTATCTTAGTTCACTTTCTGCTGCTATAACAAAATATCACAGATTGGGTAATTTACAAAGAACAGAAATTTATTTCCTTACAGTTTGGAGGCTGGGAAGTCCAAGATCGAGGGGCTGGGATCTGGTGACGGCTTTCTTGCTGCATCATCACATGGCAAAGGTGGAAAGGCAAAGAGAGATAAAGGGAGGGAGAGAGGGAGGGAGAGAGAGAGCGAGCAAACTCATCCTTTTGTAGGGAACCCACTTCTGTGTTAACGACATTAATTCATTCATGAGGACAGAGCACTTATGGCCTAATAACCTCTTAATGGTCTCACCTCTTAATACTGTTACAATAGCAATTGAATTTCAGTGTAAGTTTGGAGGGAACAAATGTTGAGACCATAACAATGGGCATCTTTCTCTGCCTCGTCCAAGAAGCAAAATGGATGAAAACATGGAAGAAATTTTGTAGGGCTGAAAAGGAAATGTCTCTCAAAGGAGACACTACAGGGAATATTGAAGCGTTAACTTCTATTTTAGATTTTGATCAGGACTCTGGGACTTGTAGCCAGACAACCTCAGTTTGCCACTATGTTTACCTCTGGTAGTATTTAACTTATTACCTATAATCCCCTGGGTGCCCAGAGCAAAGTGGGATTTAACAATACAGATGCTCTTCAACTTATGATGGGGTTACATCCCAATAAACCCATATAAGTCATATACATATATGTGTGTGTGTGTGTCAAAAATGCATTTAGTTCAGATCCCCTTACTGGCCAGCCACCAAGAAAAAAATGCATTTAATACACCTAACCTACCAAATATAATAGCTCAGCCTAGCTTACCTTAAACATGCTCAGAACACTTACATTAGCCTACAGTTGAGCAAAATCATCTAATGTGAAGCCTATTTTATAGTAAAGTGTTGAATATCTTGTGTGATCTATTGAATACTGAAAGTGAAAAACAGAATGGCTAGTTGCTGCCTAGCTTTGTAGGAGGGTATTGTACCACATATTGCTAGCCCAGGGAAAGGTCAAAATTCAAAGTACAGTTTTTACTGAATGTGTATGGCTTTCACACTATCACGAAGTTGAAAAATTGTAAGTCAAACCATCATTAAGTCAGAGAACATCTGTGTAAAGATTTTTGTCCAGCAAACTGACACTTAAGCATTGGGAAAATTAAAACAAGAGGGATGATTGGGAACATGCTCAGATATTGGGTGGGTTGAAACCATGTTGTCACATGATACACCATGACTCTTTCAGACACAAGGAATTAAATCAGGGAGATTAGGGTATGTCCTCTCACTTTGACATACACAATAGGGGTGTGTGTATGTAGGTGATAAAATGAGGGTGTGTCGGGTCGGCCCAGTGGCGCACTGCTACAGTGTGCCGCTTGGGAGTGCGGCGGCGCTCCCGCCGAGGGTTCGGATCCCACATACAGACCGGTTCCCGCTCACTGGCTGAGTGAGGTGCGGGTGCAACACCAAGGGTTGCAATCCCGTTGCCAGTCCCGGTCCGGTACAGGCGCGACACCGAGGGTTGCGATCCGTTGCCGGACACGAAAAAAGACGAAAAAAGGAAAATAAAAAATGAGGGTGTGTCTGTCTGTATGTGTTATCATCATTGAGGTAAATAGATACATTTTCTCTAACTTAGAAACAAAAAGCCTAAATGTTTCCGTGTCCCAGTGGTAGCATTCGTACTACTTTTCTATGCTACATAATAAATTACCACAAACATAAGTACTTAAAACAATATACTTTTACTGTCTCACAATTTCTGCAGGTCTGAAGTCTGGCCATGGTTTAGCTAGGTTCTCTGCTCAGGGTCTCACAAAGCTGAAATCAAAGCATTGGCCAGGCTGTGTTCTCATCTTGAGGCTCAACTAGGGAATGATTTGCTCCGAGCTCCTTCAGGATGCTGGCAGAATTCATTTCTTTGAGGTGTAGTATTCATGGAAGCATCTTTGCTGCTTCAAATCTCTGATCTCTTGACCCTCTTTTAAAGGGGTCTCATTAGGTCAGACCCACCCAGGATAATCTCCCTTTTTATTAATGTAAAGTCAACTGATTAGGGACTTTAATCACATTTGCAGAATCCCTTCACCTTTTCTGTGTAGCGTAACCTATTCGCAAGTAACTTCTCATCCCTTTGCCATTTTTTTGTTGGTTGGAAGCGAATCACAGATTCTTCCTGTACTTCAGGCGAGGGGACCATAGGAGGGTGTGACTTTTGGTGGTTACCCTGCTATGTGTCTGCCACAGCATGCTATAGTTTACATAACTTGCATCAGCAATCTTATTGACAGAAAAATGTTAAGCTTATTTTTTTTCTTTTTGCATTCATATTTGGTGGTAGAGGAGATGAACTTTAGGTTATAGAATAAATGTAGCTTGGTAGGGGACAGTTTAGGCAGTTAGACCATCTTTACCTCCAAGCTACTTCCACAAACCACTGAACCACTTTGCAGCTGGTGAAGAGCCAGGAAAGAGCTGTGGGGAAGAAATGAACAGGACTGCTTTTTTCAGCTCTAGGTTTTTCTCTTGGGCAGAGGGAAAGGTCATGGATAATTTTCTTATTCTCTTCCTGGCATCTGAGATTTTGGAACAGCAGCCTGCAAAATAATTAACATCTGATGTGAATAGCAAAAAGAAAAAGCAAGAAAACACTTTATGACTAATCATGTCTTTAGACAAATTATTTTCATTTTTTCCCTTTTGATAGTTTACTTGTTCTTCTCATTTTGAGGTTGGAGTTAATTGGGGAGGTAGAGAGAAAATGGAGATAAAGATTTCTTATTTATGCCCTTGCCTGGAATATGAAGAGAAGAGCAATAAGAAATAGGCCACCAGATGTGCTAACTGTTAGACATGAAAACATAAAGCCCTAGTCAATTTGCACAGCTTTCTTGTCAGTGTAACCCAGGGCTGGGGCTTACTTTCTGCCATTTATTTGATGGAGTGCCTGGCACACGGTAAACACTCTAAGTAGCTGTATAATGAAGGAAGGAAATTAATCTTCCTAGGTGGTAGAAGAAAGAATGTGAGGAAGCAGAGATTTGAATGCGGCAAAAATGAGAATTTACAGAAACCTGGGCCAGGTTTGGTAAAAGAGGTACAAGACAGCAAATGATTAGTGCCCAGAAGGAGGAACCAGAGCAACTGTGGCTCGGAAAGCCTGTTAGGATCAGCAGAAAACCAGCTGGAGGTGAATTCTGTGTGATCAATAGCTCAAGTTTATTATTTGGACTTCTTAATTTTTTATTTTTACCATTTTATTTTGGTGTACATATTTAAGCCAGTGAATCTTTAGGCCAAGTTCAGGTAACTGAAGGGCCTTTATAAATAGTTTATATTGTCTACATCTAAGGTATGCTGCAAACGCAGTCTGGAGCAAAATGGGAAATAACATCTTTCTAAAGACAGGCTTAAAAATTCTAATCCACTAAGTTACGATGTTTCTTTTCTCTGGTAGCGTGGTTGATTTATACCTGATTGCTAGGCCACCATTCACAGGTAGAGTCAAAAAAACAGGGTATAGACCACCAAAAACGAGACCAACCAATCCAGCCCGTGTTACTGTACAGGTTTCACAATTCAGATCACCTGTACTCAAAGGTAAACTTATAAAGCCATTGTAAGATACACGTGCTGTCAAAAATGGGATCACTGTCATTGGTAAGCCAGCAGCTATATGAGCCTGTGTCACATTCAAGATGCGTCAAAAAAGACTGCTCTTAGGTCACAGAGAGCAGCATTAAGTCGAATAAATGTTGATCCATGTACAAGTAGATTCTTTTCTGCTTCTGGGAGCTGGTTAATTTTTCTGGTTATGATATCTAAAATTGTTAAGTTTTCCTTGACAATATCATCTGGTTCATGATTTTTCATCTTGAGCCTTATGCTCTACTTCGTCCCAGCAGCCAGTGCCTCCCCCGGTCTTCTTCAACCATGCCAGAGTTCACTGCAACCTTTGCTCTACTCACCACGGAGCAGCCATCTTTCTATTATTTGGACTTAAGCTAATAGGCTTATTGAGTCAACACAGTTTCTAAAAACTCTTAACTGGACTTCACTGGCCTGTGGTAAGTCCACTTCCGCCAACTGGTCCTGTTGTGGCCTTTGCCTTTGTTATCTGTTAAATGGACAAATTTTAAATTTTAACTGAATTAATTTGAGAAACAAAACAAAACAAAACAGAGCAAAGCAAAACAAACATGATTTCCAAATTGGGCAGCCCTCTGAACCAGAGCAGGTTCAGAAAACTCCAACCAATAACATGATCTGGCAGCATTTATAGGAAATGGAAGTGCAGTGTAGAAACAGCTTAATTGGTTACAGCTTGATTGGATAATTGGTTACAGAGCCACCTGCAATTAACTGAAGCTCAACTACTGTAGTTAAACTCTGTATTAGTTTGGTCTATTAGGCTTAGTGCAGGAGCCTAATCCAAATCAATGGCCTCCCACAAATTTTATTTAACAAATCCAAACATGGTGGCTTTTGCTTTTAAAATCTCACCATGAAATAAGCCAGGCACAGAAAGAAAAATACCGTTATGTTCTCACTCATATGTGGGAGCTAAAAAAAGAAAATCCGACCCGTGCCTTTGGCCCAAGAAACAGTCTTCATGGGGCTCTTCTCCTTTGTATGTACATACATACATAGGGGCAAATCCCCATTGTTTTAGATGAACAGTCTCTGGGTTAGTTTGACCATTAGTAACCTGTCAGTAGTGTATCAGTTTTCCCCTGCCTTGCCTGGAAGTTAACTTTTCTTACACTCATTATTGTCTCAGAGTTTATCTTTCTTTTATCAAGTGGGAGAGGAAAAAAGCTAGAAACTAAAAGAACTTGAGGACTAGCACAGAAGAAAGTTCTCTAAGGTCTTTGAGGATGTTGAAAGGAAGTTTCGTTGAGATTTCAGTTCTTGGGAATAAGGCCCATGTCTTGATGCCTAGTTCTTTTCAGACTCTATAGGCCCTCGAGGAAGCTCATCCTCTAGCTGTGGTGGGATGGTATTGCCTTGTTTTGTCCAAATAGTTTGGTCTCTCTCAACCCCTGCACCCTCCTACCCCCATTGTCTTTTTATTACTGGGCAGCAAAACTTTCCAGAAGGTCTGCTGAAGGTGGTTTTCTTCACCAGCATGTTGCCTGGATTGAGGCTAAGTGTAAATACCTAATTAACAGCAGTGACTAAGAATAAAATTTATAATTATAGAAGGCTAAGAAGTAGTCCTGTCCAAGGTTTTCTGGGGATTGAACTTATCATCATAAAAAAGTAATGGTGGTGGCAGAAGGACATAGCTCCAGTGAGATATGTCAGTGCAGGAAGCCTGGAAAGACCTTGGCAAGACTGTAGTTGGGACAGATTGGAATGTCTGCCTGCTCAGAAGTATGAGCCATACGGAGCACATCACACCTGTGCGACACAATCTGTACTGGCTGCCCACTGTTTCCAAAACAGTGATTTCTCTCGTTTAGGTGAATTATACATTTAATATGTTGCTGTCTGGCTATTGGTAGTACAAAAACAATATCGAACATTTGGTCCTGGGTTTATTTGACCTCTTAGGGATGGGAGTAGCAAGCTCAGTTGGTTGTGCTTTTAAGAGAAGCAAATGTACAACCTTTACTGATGCCTTGGGGTTTTTGGACATTTCTCACAGGACTCTGAGCAATCCTGTATAATTTGAGCTTTTACTAATCTCCTGTCATGCATTCAGACAGCTCATGCTTCTGCTTAGCTCCTGCTGATTAGAAAGAATTTTGTACTGTGTCTAGCACATAGTAGGCACTTGGACGGTATTTTGATAATTATTATTTCTCACAAATTTGGTATAACAATTTTAGGATGCTCCATTTCCTGTTCTTACCATTCTTTCCCTTTGAGTTTACATTGAATGTAATAATTTAACGTAATTCCTTTCAGTTATGATCAGTTCGTATCCTTTGGCATTATGCCAAGAATATTTATTTGAAAATGTCATTTCTTAATTTTTTTATATTTTTCCAGTCTTGTTTCATCAGCTTTGTTAGTGTTGTTTGGTTCTTCTAGGCATAATTTTGCTATTTGGAAGGTATTTTCTGTAAGTTTCTGAGAATGATGTTGGTAGCACTGGTCCTGTGAGTGGCTGAGAGATAGGAGGGTAGTAGTGGTGGTTACTAGGGAATACACTATGAATTTTTCTTTCTTTTTTTTTTTTTTAAAGATGACTGGTAAGAGGATCTTAACCCTTGACCTGGTGTTGTCAGCCCCAGGTTCTCCCAAGTGAGTGAACCGGCCATCCCTGTATAGGGTTCCAAACCCTTGGCCTTGGTGTTATCAAGGACCACACTCTCCCAAGTGAGCCACGGGCTGGCCCTTACACTATGAATTTCTGAAATAGGGTCTTGGGTAGCTTTTCATTTCCCTAATTGAGTCCAAAAACGTTTAAGTCTTGTAAGTAACTCTGTGAAAATAATTAATTAGGCAAATTGAAATATCTTCATCAGAGAAGTTAATTTATATGCCTCTCACTATTTTTTAATGTGTCAATTTCTCCGCTCACCTGTTTGTTGATACAAGAACCCAGAACCACTGGTAGTATTAATCCTTGTCAGCAACATTGGGAGTTGGGGGTGGGAATCGATGACAAGTGTGATACCACCAAGTAAGGGGACATTTCAGATTATATATGATTTTCTCTAACCTGTATTCACATTTTATTGGATAATTACAAGTTAGTTTGGGGCACTGTGTAAATCTAAAAGATTAGATTATGTTAATATTGACAGTTGAATGGTATAACAAAAATTTCTATTTTATGTTTTTTTATCAAACTCCCTTGAATTTTAATTTGTGTGTATTTTTGTCTGTCCTCATTTAGGATTATTAACTGGGTAATTTATTTTTCTTCTAAATGCTTCAGTTAAAAGTAGGGAAAGCATTGGCTGGTTAGCTCAGTTGATTAGAGCATGGCGCTGATAACACCTGTGGTCCAGTGTTTGATCCTTGTACTGGCCAGCTGCCCAAAATAAAAATAAAAAGGAGGGGTTGGTACAGATTAAGGATAAAAAAGCTGCTGCTTTTATTAGTTCTATCCTTTTGTCTGAAATTTGACCAATTTTCATAGCTTTAAATTCAGTTTATCACAGAGGCTGGGAATAGCCACAAATGAGTATGACTGGGCTTTAATTTTATTTTAATTAATTGATTGATTAATTCCTTGGAACCCTGTTATTATTTCAGCACACTCTAATACCTGGATGGTGGTACTGGATCCTATGAAGCCTGGTGGACCTTTTGAAGTGATGGCACAACAGACTTTGGGAAGAATGAACTCTACCCTGAGAGTTCATGATGTCTTATTTGGAGATGTCTGGCTCTGCAGTGGGCAGAGTAACATGCAGATGACTGTTTCGCAGGTAATTTGTAGTAATAATAAATAATGTTGATGGTGATCAAGAAGGAAAACAAGAAGGAGGGCTGTTTCTATTTATTGAGTACTTACCATGTGCCAAGATCTGTTCTGAGTTCTTTGAATGTATTAATTAATTTGAGTTAACAGCCTTAAGAGATAAGTTATTGATTAAATCAGTAGTTACTGATTGGCCCTAATATATTCTATATACTTTGATTTGTTTCCTTTAATAGGTTAAAAATTTGGAAAGATTACTGTTTTCCCTAGCACTTTCACCAAACTGAGTTTCTTCTCAAGTTGATTTTTTTTGTCTTTTTGTTATTATCTACTTCACCTTTGAAAAATATTTAAATTTGAGATTTAAAAATCTCTACAACTAGACCGTGATCTCAATTTCTCTTTCTGAAAAATTTATAAAATTGAATCCTTTCATGTACTTTATGATTTCTTATTTTGCTTATATAGCCCGTGATCTCAATTTATTTCTCTTTCTGAAAAATTTATGAAATTGAATCCTTTCATGTACTTTATGATTTCTTATTTTGCTTATATAGCTTCTATTTCTAATAGTTTCTTCTTTTCTTTTTTCCTTTTATAACCTATGACTAAATTATGCTACTGTAAAGATCTTTTGATGGACATATCAACTTCATTTTATCATTAGTTTCTAATTCAGAATCTAAATTGTTGTATTTCTGTTTTCTTAACCAATATTTTACTTACCCTTACTTCTTGCATTACTTAAATATATGGATGCTTTTTGAATTGAAATGTTTATTAAACTGAACTTTGACTGGACTCTCTTTTAGCATAAGTAAATGGAAGCAAAATTGAAGTTTTATCTCTTGATAGAAAGCATGGTTTTATATAGAAGTGGAATTGCTGTCAACTCATTAAGGAAAACAGTACTTTCCTTAATGCTTTAATTGCAGTTCCCTGTTTGCACAGAAAGGCATGGACCAGATCTGTTTGTTTCTGTATAGTCACTTTCACAGTAACAGTCTATGCCAAAGGATCCCATCCCATTTTCTGTCAAGCCAAATCAGATTTTGATTAAGAGTAAACACATTCTTTCTGCCTAGAATTTCCTCTTAAGCATTTTCTGTATTAAGCTAGAGCTGCAAGCTCTAAGATTAGGGGAATAGAAAACAAATTCTATCTGAAACATCCAACAAATTCTATCTGAAACATCCAAGTGTTAATTTTTATTTTTTGTTTTAAATCATGGACTTAGTTTGCAAGACAGCTTTTTAAGTGCTGGCAGTTCCAAAAGCCAAGTTTTCTAGTCTCTTAACAGTCTATAGATCTATCCTTTGATCTAAAGGATGCTCTACATGGCTTTCCCTTTATTCCTTTTCCTCCTTTTTCCCCTGCAGACTCTCAACTGACACACACACACACACACAAACACACACACACATATCACCCATACACACATTACCCATAATATCCACAGACACAGAATATCCATCTCTTTTTTCCTTCCTTCCCTCCATGTGACTTTTCTGAGGAGGTAAGATTCCCACTATAACCTACCACTCTTCACATTCAAATGAAGGAAATGGCAGATTGTATGCCCATCTTGTTGTTAGGGTAAAGTGGAATTTTAAAAATCAAGTGTTATTTATAACACAGAGTGAGATGTTTATAAATGGAAAAAAGTCTAAATGTGTAGGAATACAATTTGTTTCCAATAGCTAATAATTTCTTCAGTGCCTTCACCTGTCTAGCCCATCCTTTCTTCACTAATCTTCACCTCTGCCATAAATCAAGTTGACCTGTCTGTCTGCTTCTGTTTCTGAGCTCTCTGGTTTCTTTCTCTTTGTCTATTCCTAAACCAGTGTTACAATTTCTTCATCACAATACTTTTATAATAATAATTGTTATTTTGTAGCCTGAGATCCCTACCTTGTTCTCCTTCAATTATCTCAACTGTTCTTGGTCCTTTACTCTTCCTTACAAATTTTTTTTTTTTTCCTTTTTTTGTCTTTTTTACTGACCGGTAACAGGATCGCAACCCTCGGTGTTGCGCCCGCACCGCACTCAGCCAGTGAGCGGGAACCGGTCTCCACATGGGATCCGAACCCTCGGCGGGAGCGCCGCCGTGCTCCCAAGCAGCGCACTCTCCAGTGCGCTACCGGGCCGGCCCAAGACTTGGATATTTCTAGTTAGGCTCAGAAAAAGATGACCATTGTCAGTCAGAAAATCCACTTTTCAGTATTTTGGCAATCCTCACATTCCTGAGGAATGTGAAATTAAATGTAGAGAAATTAAAATCCAGAAGAAAAGGGCTGGTACGACATTACAATAAAAGATTCACAGGAGTTATGACGGCTGGCTTATTTATAGTTGTTACCTTAACTTTAGAACTGCTATGTGAGTATAATAGAAGGTAAAATAACTTACAGAATCCCAAATTCTTTTAAGTAAATAAAGTTTCTGTGTCCTTTAATGTGCACATGAGCATGCACACACATACACACACACACACATAGACACACTCATACACATTTTTTGCTCCCTTATGCAGACCCCATGCCAGGATTCTCTGAGGAAATAGATTCTTGACGTGTCTTCATTAATTCAAGAATGTGGTATAAAGGTTACAAAATGAACACCAGTGAGCAGCTGCTTTGATGGTGAATGGGTCCAGTCCCTAGAGAGGCAGCGGTGCTCTATCTCAGCCTCAGCAGCATTAATGACTTCAAATACCTTGGTATTCATTTACATCCTCATTTAAATACTTGGTTAAAAAATAATTACACTGAGGTGTTTGGTGAGATGAAATCTGATCTCAGCAGATGGAGTAAGGCTTCCCCTTTCATCAGTAGGGAAACCAAGTGTCATTTAAATGAAAATCTTCCTGAAATCTCTTTATTCATAAATTTGCTGCCAATATCCCTGAGGAAATGCTTCCATCAAAAAGGCATAGTGATATTGGGAAAGGATACCAGAAGTAATTGTCATCAGGTACAGCAGGAATTTTTTCCGCCCCCCTTTTTGTTAACACTTTCTGTGGCTTTCAAGTTTTGGATGGAGATAACATACAAATGCAAGTTTGAAAATGGAAGTTTCCCAGCCAATGTTTTGGATTCAGTTTCATGTGCTGGTAACAATGTAGGAGAATGCCAACCACCCTGACTCTATTGGTCTCGAAATACACTACAGTGTTAGGAATGGGGCTAAAAGACAAGTATCCTGTTCACCCATACTTCCTCTCTGAGCTGGCGTCTCATGGCGATGAGGCACTTGAGTTCCCAGTAAGTGCGGAAGCAAGTGTGGGTGGAGAGAATGAAAGCAATTTCATCCACCGTTTCCATGGAAGCAACATATGATCCTTGGTGTTAGTGCAGAACTGAATTTCTAGGGAGGTGACATTTTACAGGTACTTGCTGCTAAAAAATAATTTCCCTGCCAGAACATACTGTGAGTGCATTAGCCTGTTCTTAGTGTTTATTTTACATTAAACTTGCCAGGTAAGATCCTGAACGAATAAGTCTGTATTTCCTATGAAATTTTCCTGAGACTATATGTAATCTCTGTTCTGATGGTGTGAAAACCGGTAAACTCTGACAGGCTAGAGCTGCTGCTACTCATGGAGCATTTCAGGCTCTGGCTCTCATTGTGACCAGAAGAGCCATTTCATTTGCAACTGGCCATCTTATTGGCTACAGCAGGCTCAGTGGCAGGTTGAAAGGGGATTCAAGGGGCAGTATATTTCAATGTAATGCTCTGTGGGGCACCCTGGCTGCTCCATCATTTCTCTTACACTGTGGACTGGAGGGCCAGCTGTATTCTCTGTGGTGGGTGGCAGGGAAAGTGAGCCAGCTGCACAGTCTATGGCTGGTGGCCAATGGAAAGTGTCCAGGCTTCCTGTGCCTCTCACTGTGGCAGCCCAGAGTCAGCTGGAGTGCTTGTTTCCTGAGGCCAGTGGTAGCCGGGCTTCCTTATGGCCCTGTTAGCCCTTTGTTTTGGGAGAAGCTGGACTAGTCCAGAGGGGTAGAGAAAACTCAGGAAAAAACATGCACACAAATAAAAACCCGAAACAATATATTTCTGATATATTCTTTTTAAAATGAAAGGAAAACAATGAAAAAATCAGGATTAAAGGAAATAGCACTTTTATGCAAGCTCACAGAGGAATGATGCTTAACAGGACTAACAAACTACTCAGCATAGTGCACACATTCTTGTCCAGAAAAATCTAACCAACTCCTGTTATGTTCTTGGCAACTGATGATGTTTCATAAAGTGACTTGGGTAAATGTGATTCATCTTTGGATGGACCCTTTTCTTTGTTTAATTCCTTGAGATTGTACTGAGCTGTTACCCTGAATACCACCTTTCAAATCACCATTCCTCCCATGGTCTTCTTTGGTGATTTACCAGGACTGAGATGAGAATATAAGCATTTTGAGACTGATTTTGGTATGTTACAGTAGTTCAACAATCATTTCTCAGGTGTGTTTCTTTTGAATACATTTCTCTTGTGTGGTATGGATTATACAAATCTACCTCCCCAAGGTCTTCTTGGCTCCACATGGGCTCTTAAGCACCATTTTTTAAAGAAGGTAATTGCCATGGCTTTGTGTTATCAGAAAATTTTTCAGAGTAGAAGTATTTTAGTTTCAAGATATCACAGTGGTCTAATTGACAGTCAGTATTCTGTAGCCTAAACTACTCCCATGGGTTTCTCTTGTCTAATATAGACCTGCCCCTTAAGATCACAGGCTTCATTATGTTTTTACCTCTTGGGAGCATGATTCATCATGGTCTCTGTTGGTCAAAGTGGATCAAGGGGGTTTAATAATTGGTTTTGGTTATTCATTTGTTCTCAGTATATTGAAGGCTCAGAAGGAGCTCAGAGGGTTAGCTAAGAGGTGTTTGCTAAGAGGTGGCAGGCCAGTTCACCATCCAGTAGGTTAAATGACATTTCCATTTCTCTCCTAGATATTTAATGCTACAAGGGAGTTGTCTAACACTGCTGCCTATCAGTCTGTCCATATCCTCTCAGTCTCTCTCGTCCAGTCAGAGCAGGAGCTGCAGGACCTTGCTGCCCTTGACTTGCAATGGTCTGAGCCCACATCAGGTATGTGACTGCTTAAAAATGTGCCATCTCATATATAATGGGCTAGTGCCCTAAGTGGAATCTGTAGGCCTGAATTTGGTTCTTATCTATTCATATTACTAAGCTATCCTTTTATTAATTTCTTATTGACTCTCCGTCCCATTCCTGGCGTGACTGCTTCATGTGTTCTTCTCAAGACTCTACCAATGAATCTTCCTCCTTGCTACGTGGAATCTGTAGGCCTGAATTTGGTTCTTATCTATTCATATTACTAAGCTATCCTTTTATTCATTTCTTATTGACTCTCCGTCCCATTCCTGGCGTGACTGCTTCATGTGTTCTTCTCAAGACTCTACCAATGAATCTTCCTCCTTGCTATTAGGAAATGCCCCTTCCTTCAACTGAAGTGAAAATATTGAGGCCCTTCAGCTTGAGCGCTACCAGCATCTCTCCAATGTCTTAACTCTCTATATTCTCTTCTTCTCATAATTCCTTGGTTTCTGTGTCTGAAGACAACTGGCTCTGGTATCCTTTCAGGGCTATCTCTGATGAGGGCTCTTTCTTCCTCCAGAGTTGTCTTCTATCCCTGAGGCTCTGTTCTTTTCCCCCTCTGTTGATTCCGTACAGCATCATTATTTCATGCCTACTCTGTGTCAGGCTCTGTGCTAGGCCCCAAGGATACAGTGGTGACTAAGGCAGAAATCCAGTCCCTGCTCTCAGAGCTTAGCCTTTCTTTTATTCTAAGGAAACAAAACAAAGCTGAATGTAACAAACACCCTTCTCATGGTGCTTCATCTCTGCTTTGTTAAAACCTTCTGGAACATCTTTTGTTTTTATTCTTTTCACTACCTTTCCACTGTGTACACTCTTTAACCCTTTGTAATCTGGCATCCTCTTCAACCTCAACAATTTGTTCACCTCAAGGTTATTACTCTTCTAATTGTAAACTCTGGAGCTCTCTTGAGCCCTCTGCAGCATTCGACACTGTGGACCACCCCTTTTAGAAAGTGCATGTTCCTCCTAGCTCTGGTGGCACTTCCTTTTCCTAGTTCTCTTCCTCTGTCTTCTCCCTCCATGTTTCTTTGCTGCTTCAATCCCTTCCTTCAGAGGTGGTCCCTATGATCTTTGTAGGCCCTTTTCTTTTTTGTCTTTATGTGCTTTACCTTGGTGACCTCAGTTGCTCCTACATTTTCAAGTGTTAATTCATTCAGCGAATATTTGAGTGCTTACTATATACTAAGCATCATTCTGAGTGCTGAGAGTATAACAGTGAATATCACACAAGAACACCTGATCTCATGGAGCTTGTATGAGGGAATTCAGAAAATGAATAATAAAATTAACTCAATTACATATGAATATACTAAGCATCATTCTGAGTGCTGAGAGTATAACAGTGAATATCACACAAGAACACCTGACCTCATGGAGCTTGTATGAGGGAATTCAGAAAATGAATAATAAAATTAACTCAATTACATATGAAGAATCTGATGATATCCAGTCTCATACTATCTGAATTCTTCCTATAAGAGAGCAGGAACTGAATGGATTCAGGTATATTTTTGGATGAATCCTTTGCTCTTTGAACTCTTACGATATGTTATCCAAAAGTCATGAATCAATCAGATTTGCATAATGTATTATACCTTGCTATCTGAACTCCCTTTCACTCTTTGAACCCAGAGACCGAATAAATTTGGATATCAAGGGATAGGTTAGATGGTGATGTGTGCTAATGAGACAGAACTAAATAAATAGAATACTCATACATCAGGGAAGGGAAGAAATAGGGAGTGTTGTGGCTGGGTTGGGGCAATGGTTTGCAATTTAGAGTAGCTAGGGAAGTCCCAACTGAGAAAGTCAGCATTTCAGTAATAGCCTGGAAGAGATGAGGTGATGCAGAGACCTGGGGAAGAGCATAGTGGGTTAAGTCTCTCCCACTTTTAGAATCTCCCCTATTACTTCTGTTGTTGCATCTCTGGCTGCAGCTAGGAAAGGTTTTCTGATTTTAAGGATTTGAAATTAGATTGGACCCACCTGATGATCCAGGACACTTTCCCTATGTCAATGTCCTTAACCCTAATCACATCTACAAAGTCTCTTTAGCCATGTAAGGTCACATATTTACAGGTTCCAGGGATTAGGGTTTGGACATCTTTGGGGGTCTATTATTCTGCCTACCACACATTCTCATTCTCAAGCATTTTCAAGTGACTTTTCATTTTCTTTTCTCCAAGATGTGGCTACAGGCTCACCTCCAATCTTATTTCCCACTATTCTCCTTTTGTAAACTCTGCTCCCACAAAATACTTTCAGAATATTTCCTATTCTATGTGCCTTTTCATATATTTTTTCTTCTGCCTAGAATGCCAGCTCTGTTTATTAAACTCCTGTCTATCGTTCAAGGCTTCCCCACCTCTCTTCTTCCCTCCTATTTACCATTCCCCTCTACCTCCCTATCAATAAATCCACCTTTATCGCAGCTACCTACAGCCACCCAACACCAGCCAACAAACATTTACTGAGTATTACATCCTAGACACTGGGGATACAAAAGTGCATAAGATGAAGTTTCATCTTCAGGTAGCTAATAGTATAGTGGGGTAAGGGAAAAACTAAACAAATTATTATAGGAAAGTATAGTGATAGAGCTATGCAGAATATTATGGAGGCTGGTGTTTATTAGGATTTTTATGGTCTGCCTCTCATTTGATAGTCTTTGTTGTTAAAACCCCCTCATACTTGTTTGTACCTCTTGAGGCCATATTTTGCCGTATATTTTATTCAGCTAAATACTTGTCTTATTCTTTAAACCATAAGACCTGTGTGGAGAGGTTTCATGTTTCTCCATATCTGTTTTATTACTGGATCCTAATCATCTAGTAGTTCCTGACACATAATAGGCGCTCAGTCAATTTTAATTCATTTGAAATTGATTTGAATTCCCACCAATACATTCTCTACTTGTGGGGTGCCAGAACTGTATTGAGTTTGGGTCTTTTACAGTGCCGAGGTGGTGACTTGTACACAGTAGGCTTTTAATAAACATTGGGTTGAGTAGGTCTCATCAGTCGTGTGAGTGTGCAGGTTTCCCTCTTCGTTAGCTTTCCCCTAACGTGAAAATTGCTGCTCTGGCCTGTGTTGGTTACTGGGCAGTATGGACAAGTGAGATAGATATTAATATTCCTAGGATCAGAGGAACATGTAAATGATGGGGAAGCATGGGGTGGCCTACTTGCCTGGCCAGAGAGTTTTGGGTCCCTGATTATGTAAGTGAATTATTTATACTTGGATTGAGAGCAAAATAGTTACCATCTGCCCCTGTCCCAGGCAGAGAGCACTATTTCCTCATTAGGAAAAGCATTTTGAGCAACTGAAAAAAGAAAATGAAGACAGATTAAAAACAAAAAAAACTATTACTAAGGCTATAGTTTTCCCCTTTGGAAAACATTTCTCCTTAAGAAAGTTTTGAAAAAGATAGACCAATATGCTTGGTCTTGATGCTGTATCTTCTTATTGCCTCTCAATCTTATCTTAAGACAAGTCTTAGAAAGAAACAAGGGATAACCCATACCCACCCTTCTCACTTTGACTCATCTAGTAGCTGCAGTTTGTATCCATCTAATTTTTCACTGACTCTTTTTCTTTCACTATTTCTCTGAACAGAAAACTTAGGTCATGGAAATTTCACATATATGTCAGCAGTGTGCTGGCTCTTTGGCCGATACCTATATGACACTCTGCAGTATCCCATTGGGCTGATCTCCTCCAGCTGGGGTGGGACACCCATTGAAGCCTGGTCATCTGGAAGGTCACTGAAAGCCTGTGGGGTCCCTAAGGAAGGGTAAGAAAGCATTCTATAGTACGGGAGAAAGCCTACCAGGGAATTATGTAAGAGAGGATGATGGTCTCCTTTGCAGAGTTAAGTATATGTTGGATGTCCAAATATGTATTGAATGTATGTAATTTATTCATGCACAGATAAAGTATTATTTTTACTGTCATCATCACCACAGTCATCTGAAAATGTCAAGAAGCAATTATGATCCTTTTCTTTAATAACAGTAATAGCTATACTTACTGAAAGTTTTCTATATGCCAGACACTGTTTTAAGCATTTTATATATATCAATTCATTTAATATTCACAACAGCTCCTTCAAGTGTAGATGCTATTAACATACCATGGATAAAGACACTAAGTCTCAGAGAGGTTTAGTAACTAGCCCATGGACATGACTAGTAAGTGACAACGTCTAGGTTCGATGCCTGTGCTCCTAACCACTGTCCTGTATTGCCTAGAAGAATAAACAGTCTAATAGGAAGAACAAATGTATAAATATGTACTCAGAGAAAATATATTTGTATACTGGACTATGAAAGCCCACTTCGGAAAAACTGGATCAGGAAGAATACTTGGGGGTCAGGAAGAAAGCGCCAGTTAATAAAAATCCTGATACTAATATTAACATAGAGATGAACACAGTGTGACCAGCTTTCATGGACATTGTCTCCTTAACTCCGAGAAGGCCTCTGGGAGGAGGATGGATGGTTTACATGAAGGCTTGCCTGCAGAGGACTGAAGACATTCAACTTCAGAAAAGAAAGAATGGCATTGAAGGGAGTGCCAGAAGCAGCACACGGTGTAGAGTCTAAAGCCAGATGTCCCAGATCTCTGGGGAGGGAAGGGATAATACCTATGGTGTAGGGAAGGGGGCATTCTCATACACAGCTGCTGCGAGGATACATTTATATAAGTATTCTCCAGAGAAATTTGAGAACATGTTCAAAGCCTTAAAAAAATGTGCCTTTTGACCCAGCAATTTAATTTCTGGGAATTTATCTTAAGGAAATAATTAAGTATGTATGCAGTGATTTACTACAGGAAGATAATCATTCTTATTCATTGCTTTTAAGATAATCATTGATGGGAGACATGAGTCTTAATGTACATAGTACGTTATATTTGATAGTTTCAACTTTAAATAAACATCTATCGCCAAGAATTGAAAAAAAAAAAAAGATAACCATTGATTATAAAAGCAAAAAGTTTCGAACAACCCAAGTGTCTATCCTGTGAGTACTAGATTAAATAAATTTATTGCCTATGTGAGAGACTCATAATAAACATTCCTCACTCTGGCTTCAATTACCTTATCTGGAAACTGAGATGGCCTGCTTTGAACTTACAGAAAGCTGACTGATACACTTATCATGGGTAGAAGCTAGAGGTGAAATTCAGAGACTATTCACATGTATTCAAGTGAAATAGAGTGGTTCAATTTAATTCTGTGTTGCTTTCATCTGAAGTTTGCCTCAAGTGAAAGTGGATAGACACCCAGCTTAGGGATAATCATGTGATTAGTCACTAGCTCTCTGGTGACGCTTGTGCATCTTATCGATTACAGGTTCATACCATATGATTCTGTAACTGGACCCAGGGAGCACTCTGTTCTCTGGAATGCCATGATCCATCCACTAAGTAATATGACTCTGAAAGGGGTGATATGGTATCAGGGTGAGTGTTCACTTGGCTATTTCTCCATTGTATCAGTTAGCTTTTGCTGTATAACAGACCACCCTAGAGCTTAGAGGCTTAAAATAACAATAATTTTATAATTTTATGTAGCTCACTGTCCTTTGGGTTAGCAGGGTTGTTTTTCTGTCTGGGATGCATCAGATAATTTCTGCTGGAGTCTCTGACATGTCTTTGGCCACCTGGCAGGTTGTCTGGTGGCTGGATGACCTAGGATGGCCTCTCCCTCATACGTGTAGACTGGGGGCTGTCCATCTGCTGGGGCACCATTATTCTCAGGTGGCCTTTCATACTTCAGCAAGCTAGTTCAGACTCATCTGTCATTTACATGGTAGTCTCAGGGATTCAGGTACACGGAGAGTGGAAAGGCTAAAGCTGAAGTGCCTTTCAAGCCTCTGTTTGCATCACATATGCTGATGCCCCCTTGGCTGGAGCAAGTCATAGGCCAATCCAGAGAGCTGTGGGAAAGGCTACTACCTCAGGGCATGGGTGACAGAGGGGAGTAATGTGTGGCTGTCTTTGTAGTCTACCCCAAACTTCTCTCACAATCTTGACTGTTTTAGGGGAGTCCAATGTAAATTATAACAGGAACCTGTACAATTGCATGTTCCCTGCACTCATTGACGACTGGCGCCAAACTTTCCACCATGGCTCCCAGGGGCAGACCAAACGTTTCTTCCCATTTGGATTTGTCCAGGTATGTGTTGAGAGGAAGAGGGTTTATGGGCAGTGGTGTGGGGATGGGCTATTTATTTATTTTTATGTCCAGGTATGTGTTGAGAGGAAGAGGGTTTATGGGCAGTGGTGTGGGGATGGGCTATTTAGATCTCTTTCCTGGAATTCATTTTTTTTTCCCCCTCATAGTGTAAGGTCAAGAACTGAATGTAAGGCTTAATTCATCTCATTTCACTGATGAGACAATTAAATCTTTAAAGAAAAGTTAATAAGTAATATTTCTTCCTATTTAAAAAGTATTACAGGTTCGTTGAAGAAATATTAAAAAGATAAGGAAAAAAATGAGTTAAAAACATTGATGATTCTATAATAAATAAGCAGACATTTTCTGCTCATGTATTTTCGAAATCAAATCCATACCATAATACTGTACCATATCTTTCTTTTTCTCCTAATGTCATATTGTGAACATTTTTATGTCAGTAATATTAATCTTCAATACAATTTATGATTGCAGAATATTCTGAAATATGGTTGGTTGTACTGTAATTTATTTAACTAGTTCTCAATAGATGGACACCTAGGTTGTTTTAAACTTTTGCTTTTATAAGCAGTGGTATGTTTATTTTCCTTGTAGCTAAATCACTGCACACATGCCTAATTATTTCCATAAGAGAATTTCCTAAAAATGAAATTGCTTGGTCAAAAGGAAACCTTTATAAGACTTTGAAAATGTCCCAAATTTCTCTGTGGAAATTCAGGAGTTTGTATATGTTTATCCTCTAAGCAACAGTCAGTGAGAATATCTGCTTCCTCACACTCCCCAACTTGCTATTATCCCTTCCACCCCCTCGAATGCACCATGCTCTCTCACTCCCAGACCATTGCACATGCTCACATCTTTCTCTCCCATACTTTCCTAGCTAATTTTTAATCATCCTTTAGGTTTCAGCCTGGATATTAGTTAGGAATCTTCCCTGACTATCCAAAGTCTGGGTTAGACGCCTCTTTCCCCAGATAATGTGCTTCCTCAGCACCCTCTACTTCCTCTTCTTACTTGCTTGTAGGTTGCACACATGACCATATTTTCCTGGATCACATTTTATATCTCTAGTACCAAGTTGGTCAGCACTCATTAAATAATGGCTTAACACATGAATGAAAGAATACATTAAAAGAAAGCATACTTTTAATTAAAGGTAACTAGTTAGAAAGATTCTGCTTTCAGACTTGCATAAAAAGAATTAAACATATTTGTCCAAGTTCATAATTGCTTTGCCTCACCCATTCATATGACTTTCCAAGATCTAGACTTTTTAGCAGGGTGGTAGTTCTGGCTTTTCTAGAACATAGAAAATTAAACAAGTAAGGTGTTATAAAAACAAGGCTCAATTCACAACATAATAACAGAGTAGGCTTTCCTATTTGTATTGGAAGTACATAGTTCCAGATATCTGCCTCTGTGTGTCCCACAGATACCTTCTTCTCACCATCCCTCCGTCCCTACTACCTTGTCCTATTGCACCATGACCTTTTTATGAATAATGATTTTTATAGCCTTCTTTCCACTTAAAATGTCTTTATGATCATTTTCTCTCTTCTTTCTTATATTTGTTTTGACTTTGAAACAAGATTATTCTTCTCATTGTTTTCAAAATAGCAGCTCCTGTCACCAGTTCTATATTACTGCTAGTGGAAACTACATTTGGACTTTGGAGTTACCATGATCATTTTCTCTCTTCTTTCTTATATTTGTTTTGACTTTGAAACAAGATTATTCTTCTCGTTGTTTTCAAAATAGCAGCTCCTGTCACCAGTTCTATATTACTGCTAGTGGAAACTACATTTGGACTTTGGAGTTACTTTTTTCTCTCTTAGTCTGTGTACATGATGATATGAACATGACTTCAGCCAATTCAAATAAAAGTATTTGTTGAATGCTTATTATGTGCCACGAACTGTGTGAAGTGCTAGAAATATAGCATGAATCAGAGAGACCCATTCCTTGCACTTATGCCTTACAGTTTAGAAGAAGTCCCTTGACCTCCAGGCTTTAACTTTATCATCATCAACAAAAAATGTTGGTTACTAGTGGAAAACCAGAAATATAAACATACTTTCAAAGGGAAATATCAAATATGACAAAATAATGGTTCAGAGCATGGGTCTGGATCTAGACTGGCTGGATTTAGATTCCGGCTCTGATTCTTCTTGAGCTGTGTGATTTTGAACAGGATATCGAACCTCTTTGTTAGTTTAAATATTAAATGATTTAATCCATGTAAAGCCTGGCACATGCCAGATAATGTTATTGTTTGTCATTATTATTAAGGAGAGAAATGAGAAAATCTGGAGGGACAGCTGGTCTGTAAGGAAAGATGAATTGCTTTATAGAAGTGTTGAGTTTGAAATGATGGTTGCAGTAACTAGAGAGCAGTTAGAGATGTAGGACTTGAGCTCTTTGGATAGATCAGGGCTACACATGTGTATCCAAAAGTTATCAGTAGAGAGGTGACCAGAAGCCTGGGAGAGAAAGAAGAGGAGGCTAGGTACTGGAGTTCCTAGAGGTATGCTTTTTAAAAACAGGTTTGAAGGAACAGTGGTACAGACTGAAAACTGCAGTATGTTGTTTGTAAAATCCTCTAAGTGTGGTTAGTTTTATATTCTTTGGCTGTATATGCCCTTATTGGCCACAGTATTTCCACTAGTCCCCGTGGGAGAATGAACAGTGCTCCACTCTTATCTCAGATTAGGTAAAAAAAAGAATTTCATTTGGGTATAGAGTATGCTGGTGCCCCTATGTGGCCAGTGTGTAGTAGTGCAGTCAGTGAAATCAGAGTGGAGAATTGTTGCAGCAATTACCACCAAACTGCCATTTTGAGAAAACTCCCTTGGCTTGAGGGGCTGTTATTAGCATTCCTTGGTGTTGAGCTTCAGGCTAGTATCTACCATAGACTCTTTCCAGTGGCTTTGTTGTGGCAGTCCTCATCATGTCATTGGCTGGTGAACATGTTTCCACTTGCAGTCTTCTGGGTGCTGTGTGGAAGAAATACGGTGACTCATTGGATCTTTTTATTCCCATTTTCTAGTTTTTATGAGATTCCTTTGTGAAGTTTCATCACCTTTTATCATTTCATATGTTAAAGCCAATTTGCATAAGAGAATTTTAATGAGAGAATTGAAAATGTCCCCTTAGTTCCATATCATAGCCAAGGCTCCTTTCTATTACTATTGCAACTCCTCCATGTTTTTCTGATGGTTTTCTAGTCTTTCTGGAGCAACTCAGAAAGCGGAGAACGTCCTCTAATCAAAGCTTTATTTGGCCGCATTTGTAGGGATGATGTCAGGTATTTCCTGGGGTATGCGAGTAATAGGACTAAGTGGAATAGTTTGTTTATAATGAAGCTCCTCTGGTGAGGTCAGACACTTTGAAATGAGGTCAAAAGACAATATGGTTGCTGGCCAGACTGTTCCCGGCTTGTGGTCTGATTTACTGTTAGGTCATGGGTTGTAAAGGAGAGATAATAGGTTGATGCTTCTCATTGGCTGGAACTAGGACTAGGAATAAGATGCTATCTAAATCAAAGAACAGGGTGACGTAAACATCAGAAAAGGAAGGAAGGAAGAAATAGTGGGACCACATGCATCACAGTAATAGTAAAGAGTTTTTCTGGGAGGCTTTGCCCTTTTCAGGAGTAGGAGTATATCAACTTTCAGTCTAGATGAAAATAAACCTGTTAACTCACTCTGTGTACAGAATCTGACCACTTCTCACTACCTTTACCGCTCCTACACTTGTCTGAGCCACCATCGTCTCTCCCTTGAATTACTGCCTCCTAACTGATCTTCCTTCCTACTTCTACCTGTTCTCCCTTTTTAGGATATTCATAATACATCAAAGTGATCCTTTGAAATGTAGATCATATCAGAAGGCTCCAGTGGCCCCCAATGACTGAAGTCAACAAGGTCATCATACGAGTTCTGCCCCATGCTCCTATGACCTCCCCCAACCACACCTGCTAATTTTCTCTTGCTTAGTCCACTGGCTGCTTTACTTTTCTTTAAGCACAGTAGACATGCTCCCATCCTAGGGCCTGCCATTTTCTTTTCCTTCTGCTTAGCAAGTTCTTTCCCCACTGTATTAGTTTTCTATTGCTGCATAACAAATTGCTCTGTATTTAGCAGTTTAAAACAATACAACACACATTTATTATCTTATAGTTGGTATGGGTAAGGATTCTGGGCATGCATGGCTCACCTGAGTCCTTTGCTCAGGGCTGCAGCGAAGGTGTCAGACAGAGCTGGGGCCTCATCTGAGGCTTGGGGAGTTCTCTTCCAAGCTCATGTGGTTTGGGCAGCATTCATTTCCTTGAAGCTGTAGAACTCATAGCAGCTTACCACTTGAAGGCCAGCAGGAGAGAGTCTGACTTCTAGACCCTTTTTTAAGGGCTCACCTGACTAGGCCAGGCTCACCACAATCTTCTCCCTTTTGGTGATCTTGAAGTCAACTGATTAGGGACCTTTTATTTACAAAATCCCTTCATCTTTGTCATATAACAGAGCATAGTCACAGAAGTGATATTCCATTACCTTTGCCATAGCCTATTGGTTAATAGCAAGTTACAGACCCCTCCGCCAAAGGGGAGGGTATTGTATAAGGGTATAGGTCATTGTGGGTCATCTTAGAATTCTAACATACCCAGCTATACTCATAGCTTCCTCTCTCACCTCCTTCTAGTCTTTGTTCAACCCTGACTCTCTCTTCTACTTCCCTGTTATGTTTTTCTCCAGTGCTCTTATCACTTTCTCATAGGATATGTAATTTACTTATTCATTATTTCTCTCCATTAAAATGTAAGCATGGGAAGGGATTCTTGTGTTTTCTTCACTGCTGTATCTTCTGGGCCAATATTAGCATCCGACACAGAGCAGATGGTCAGCAAATATTTGTTAAAAGAATGAGTGAATAAATGAGCTTACTGGTATTACATGAGCTGTTGATCCTTCACAGACTCTTTCTGGAACAATATTATTTCCCAAATATTCTGATTCTACTTGGTGAGATGTCCTAGATTCCAAGCAGATTAATTCAGATGTTACAGATTCTGAGTGATGGATTTTATCCTTTCTCTTGTGCCCTATATCCAGTTTGTTGCCTGGTTCTGTCAGTTTGTCTTATTTCTGACCATTCCATTCCCTCTAGGTTAGAACTTTGTTTTTTGTGTCTAGAATATTATAGTAGCTTCTTAACTAATCAGTCTCTATGCTTTAGGTCTCCCCCCCCCCCCCCCCCCCCCC
>NW_007730088.1:110889-159797 GCF_000696425.1 Galeopterus variegatus | reverse complement strand
CCGAGCCATTTGTATGATCACTAAATTAATATTTGAAATGGTCCTTTATCATGTCTATAATTTTAATGGCTCCCTAATTATTTAATTGAGGTGAACTTCATATAATATAAAATTAACCATTTTTTAAGTGTTCAGTTCAGTGGCATTTTAGTACACTCACAACGGTATGCAACCATCATCTCTTCAGTGGTCCCTGTTGCTTATAGGATAAAGAGTGAACTCTAACTAAACATTTGCTTCACTGTCTTTCCAACCTTGTCTTTCTTATGCAAATCCTGCAGTCCAGCTGGATTGTGCTCTCAAAACAGCCACTCTCCTTTGTAAGATGCCACCTTTGCATCTTATAAGGTTCCAATGTGAAATATGAACAGAACTGCTTGTAGTGACTTTGCATGTTTTCTGTGCTCATCCAAACTTTTTACATTCTGAAGTGTTTTCCTATAATAATCTTTATCTATTCTAAATGTATAGCACTGGCTGTCTGTGCCACCAACTTAGAATTTAATCCCTACTGTTTTATACTGTTTATTAACATTTTTTATGTATATTTTTTATGTGCAGGTCTGTCCCTGAAACAAAGCTGTAAATTACTTGTACCAGTTAGCTACTGCTATGCAGGAAACCACCTCAAAACTCAATGGTTTAAAATAATATTTATTATTATAGCTCACATGTCTGGAGAGCTGGGGGTTGGGTGACCTTGGCTAAGCTCCACTGTGCTCTGTGGGTCAGGGGGCTCTGTCCAGTCTGGGCTTGGCTGGAGCAGATTATACAAGGCAGCTCTGTTCCACAGCTCTCATCCTTCTCCAGAGAGCAGCAGGCTAGCCAAGGCATATCCTCTTCATGGTGATAGCAGAAGTACAAAAGAGCAAGTGGAACCATGCAAGTTCTCTTGAGGCCTAGACTAGGAATTGACACACCCTAACTTCTGCTTCCACCTATTGGCCAAAGAAAACCACTGAGCTCAGAATCAAAGAGTGGGAAATATATCATCCCTCTTAATGGGAGGAACTACAAAGCCACGTGGCAAGAAGGAATGGATATAGGAAGGAGTGAAGAATTGGGTCAATTTACTACACAATTAAGGGCAGATTCTTCTCTACTTCCCTATAGCCTAGCCCTGTGTTGTACAAAGATGTATCAGTTACCTATTGCTTTATTAACAAGCTACCCCAAAACTTAGTTGCTTAAACAACAGCCACTTTTTGCTCATGATTCCATGGGCTGGCCAGGCAGGGCTCAACTGCATTGGCTTATCTCTGCTCTATGTGCTATCAGCTGGGCTTGCTCTTGTGGCTGCAATTTGAACTGGAAGATCTAGAATTCACATGACTGGTCCCTAAGCTGGGATTGCTGGAGTACTAGCTCCTCTTTCCCTTCATGACCTTTCAATTTCCAAGGCCTGTCTCTTTGTGTAATCTTTCCAGCAGGATAGTTGGACTTTTTTTCTACATGGCCAGCTTAAGGTTCCAAGAGAATGAAATCGGAAGGCAGGGCCTCTTAAGGCAGACTCAAACTGCATAGCATCACTTCTGCTACATTCTGTTCGTCAGAGCAAATCACAGGGGTAGCCCAGATTCAATGGCAGGAGAAATAGACTCCACCTCTGGATGAGAAATGTGGCAGAGTAGCACTGTAAAAGTGCACATGGATGAGAGGGATTGTTGCTTCCATCTTTGGAAGGACACTGCTACAACAGTAAGAAGCTCAGTAAATACTTGTTGAATGAACATCTGAATAAGTGAGTGAAGCAGCAGCAGAGTCTGCCAGTGAAAAAGACTCCAGTGTAGGATTCTGATGAAATAAAAACAATGTCTGTACTTTCTAGATATCTTCAGAAAAGTCTACCAACACATCGGATGATCGATTTCCTCAGATCCGTTGGCATCAAACAGCAGACTTTGGCTATGTCCCCAACCAAAAGATGCCCAATACTTTCATGGCTGTTGCTATGGATCTGTGTGATAGGGACTCGCCTTTTGGCAGGTATGGTTGCTTCTTGGGCTTTGCATGAACAGTGTATGTTTTTTGTCTATAGTTCTTCACTCCGATATTCACTTGAGAGAGGGCAGATTGGAGCTTAGAAGCACTATATATCAATGATTTATGCTGGGATGTGCTGCAGTAACAAAAACTACTCAATGTCTCAGTTCCTTGATGCAACAAAAATTTATTTCTTGTTTACACTACATGTCCAAAGAAGGTCAAAAGAGATTTTGCTCATTGTAATCATTCACAGGCCCAAAGCAACAGAGGCTCCAAACTGATCTGTGCTTCCACAGTCACCTTAAAGTCTTATAATGGCAATTAAATGCATCTGTCTAGAAGGAACACAAGTCATTTCTGCTTACATTGCATTGGCCAAACCAAATCATATGGCCATGGTTAGCTTCTGTGAGAGCAGGAAGTGGAATTCTAGCATGGATTTGGAGGAGTAATGGAATGTCTGTGAATGGCCCCCAATGAATACCACACACGAGCAATAGGATATGAGGGGATTTAAAACCTGAAATAGTGTCCAACACATGTCTGGATTTTATTAGGAACTTGATAAAATTTATTGAATGAACAGATAAAAACTGGAGGGGACTAAATAATGAACAATTGATTCAGATGATACACATGACTTTTAGTAGTCAGGAATAGTCTTATGAGTTAGCTCTCCTAGGTTAATTCCAATGCCTTTTCTCCTCCCTCTCTCTCTTCTAAGTCATCTATTGTTCCTAGGTTTCCAACCCATATAAGGCCCAGAGCCCTCTCTACGGTTACCATTCACCATTTCTCTTAAGCTGACTCACTGAGTTCAGTCAACTTTATCACTTTATCCTTACCTTCTTTTTTTTTTTTTTCCTTTTTGTCTTTTTTCGTGTCCGGCAACGGATCGCAACCCTCAGTGTCATGCCCGTACCGGACCAGGACCGGCAACGGGATCGCAACCCTCGGTATTGCGCCCGCACCTCGCTCAGCCAGTGAGCGGGAACCGGTCTGTATGTGGGATCCGAACCCTCGGCGGGAGCGCCACCGCACTCCCAAGCGGCGCACTGTAGCAGTGCGCCACCGGGCCGGCCCTATCCTTACCTTCTTAAAGGGTGTTTTGTATAATCTTTTGAAAAAATTTTGGTTATTGTTGAGCTCAAACCCAAAGTTCTCTGTTTGTTCTTTATCCTGTAGCATCCACCCACGAGATAAACAGACTGTGGCCTATCGGCTGCACTTGGGGGCCCGTGCTGTGGCTTACGGTGAGAAGAAATTGACCTTTCAAGGACCACTGCCTGAGAAGATAGAACTCTTGGCTCACAAGGGCCTGCTCAACCTCACATATTACCAGCAAATCCAGGTGCAGAGGCAGGACAACAAGGTATTCGAGGTGAGAATAGCAGAAAAAACGGTTCATCCAGTGTTTGGAGTCAGGATTTCCCCTACACTGAGGCCCATCTCTTTCATTATGTCATTACAATGAGGCAGGTCTGACTGGTCAGGGGCTGAGCTTATCTCAGAGGGGCATATAAGGAGCTATTAATTCATTAACTTAGAGTCAATTTTGATAGACAGGACAATCAAGAAGGGAAAAATGAGTCCATATTAAAATATTCCTTTTGTATTTTCCCTCCCAGAGGAAACATCTTTGCTCAGTGAAGGGCCTACAGCATTATTTGTAGGTTACCTATTGAAAGATCCTTGCTCCAGAATATTTCTCTCATCCTTGGGTGTCTTTTTTGTTACACTCTCCTAAATTGTGACATTCTTTGAGTTTAGCGTCTCCTTTGAGAGACCTAAGCTTGGTGATTTGTAACTTGGTGTGAATTAAGTAAGACTACTTTCTTCTTCTAATACCTAGCAATGATCATTCTGCTGTGGAATTGGGACTATTGATTAAAGACATTATTTAGGAGTCTTCTAGAGTTGATAGTTGGTGGGTGGGGTGGAGGCATTCCTAGATGGGACATTTAAATGAGTGTCTTTGGGAATCATGAGACTGTTAAGGGCTGGCCCGTGGCTCACTCGGGAATCATGAGACTGTTAGGCTGGGAGGGTGGTATGTGAAAAGAGGACATTGGAGGAGATGAAAGAATATTAAAGACAAACTTTAATTACACAGCAGTTTATCTAGGGCTGCTGCTTCACCAGAATCCTAACTGCAGTATCCACCTGCCTCAGATGCTTGCTTAGCATTTATTCCACTTAGCTTCATTCCATGCTGGGTTTTAGGTGAATTTACAGACTCCCGAGAAGTCACTGCATTGAGTTCTCCACTTTAGTCTGCCTATCATCTGGTCCCGGAATGAAAGAGAGTCGAGTCAGAACAGAATTTAACCTTTGGGTACTGGGTAGTTTATGTTCTCTTTTCTGGATTGCTTTCTAGCCTTAGAAAGGCTTAGTATCTAAAGTTCCTTTGTGCCCCTCCTTCATTCTGCAGCTCCTTTGGGAGTGCCAGAGAGTATGCTGCTAGGCTGCTTCGCTCACTCAAATTCCTGTCTGCTTTGCCATTTGACGGGAGGGATCACAGGAAGAATGCTCAGGGGAGCCTTCCCTAAATGCGTTATATGATTGTGCTTCCTTGTCTCCCTCAGTAAGTTAAAGTTTTATTTATTAATTAGTTATTTAATCACATGAACATTTATTATCAATCTGTGGCTGTGTTGCCCAGACCCAACCTGAACTCAGGTTTGTTCTGGTTATTTAGGAAATGGGTCCTTGGCTAAGCGTGGCTCCTCCCCTTCCTTCTAGACTATCTGAAAGAGCAGTTCCCA
The DNA here is from genome assembly GCF_000696425.1 of Galeopterus variegatus. Lineage (NCBI taxonomy): Eukaryota > Metazoa > Chordata > Mammalia > Dermoptera > Cynocephalidae > Galeopterus > Galeopterus variegatus. The sequence goes on along the minus strand of NW_007730088.1, from coordinate 155,046 downwards.
GTTTCTTGGAACACCCTTCTGACCTGACCATTCCTATTTTATGACGCTCTTATTAGATTTCATGTTGCAGTGACCATCATTGCAAATGGCTTCCAGCTCCCATGGACACTTTCTCCACCCAGACCCTGACACTGAATATCGATTCTTGTCATGAGACTGTGGTTGCTCTTCGCTATGCCTGGACCACATGGCCTTGTGAATATAAGCAATGTCCCCTATACTACCCCAGCAGTATCCTGCCTGCTCCTCCCTTCATTGCTTTCATTACAGACCAGGTTCCTGGACATCAGAGCAACGTTGCCAAGTGACAGGTGCAATACAATCAGATCTTAGATAGGAGGGTGGGTCCTTTAGATTTTGGCATTTAGGAATTTAAATGATGACACCTGTTGCTTTTAAAGAAAATTAATAGAAAGCCTCATTTAATATCTCCCAGCTAGCAATATGACTGTTTCCATATTCTGACATGATCCAGGGCTGGTAGGCAATTTGAAATGCTTGCCTTTTGTTGCTTAGTCAGCGTAAGAATCTGTAGACTAATTCTGAACTACAAATTGGACCTCAATGTCATTCACTTCTTTCGCATTATTGGGAGTGAAATGTCAAACGCTTTTGCTCCTTTTCATCCAGAATTATGGAATGTCAGGGTTGGAAGAGATTTTAAAGGCCACATAGGCCATCTAGTGTTTATGTGTTCTTCATAAATCTCTGAGAAATGGTTATCAAATCTCTGTATGAAGTTTCCATTCTAATATTCCAAGTTTTACCTATATGGAACTGAAATCTTTCTCCCATGAAGGTTTACTACTACATGACAGTCTTTGAAATAATTGAAGATAGACCTACTTGTATTCTTTTTCAGCCCCAAACAGTTCTCTTCCTTTATTCTAAATAATGATGATGTGAATGTTTAAAACAAACAAACCAGAGCATGTGCAGGCATTTTGGGAGATGCTAAGGGACTGCCTTAAGAAAGAAAAGAAAGGCCAAGTGGTGGCCCAGTGATGGCACTCAGGCTGCCTGTTAAGAGGAGGAGCTGGGGAATTGCAGGCTTAGAAAACATGAGTCAACAGAGGCAAACGGGTTGTTGGAGTTAAATATAAATCTCCGGCTCTTTAACAGTAAAAGGTTTAAGGATAATCCAAATGGAAGAAAAAAGTAAGGCTGAAAGTAAAGCCACATGGTAAACATATAGAAAAATAACGCAGACGAGACAAATGTGAAAGGGGGCTTTTGTGTGTTTTAATGCTGTTTATTGGTTGATTAAAAACAGCTAATGGCACTTGAAAATTGTGTTATCTATTAGAAGTTGGAAATAAAAGTATAATCATTAGTGATGTGTATAAATTTATACCCAGTCAAAATTGGGTTAGAATTGAGCTTGTAAGTTGTCCCTGAACCATGAGAAAGGAGTAAGAATGTTACCTGTGGATAGCTTTCATGTCCTTAATGTAAAAAACGTGAAGTAAAGCAATAAGCATCACTCTCTCCACATCTGTCTTCAAAGAGGTTGCATTCCAAATAGCAGGAATAGCCAGGATATTATTCAGTTAAAAAAACCAAAAAACCCCCCAAATCGTGTGCACTCTACAAGGAACTTTGGTTTGAGGACTTCCTAGCACACAGTTAATTCCTAACACCCATACTTTGACCTCTTACGTATCTGGCCCCACGGGAACTATGAATCTAGTACAGAGAGACTCCAGAGAAAAAGTAAATCTATCTGTCCACCCCCAACCCCCAATACACATGTAGCCCTGGACTGTTCCAACTTGGAGGCAGTAAAGGTAGCCAAGAACTCTAAGCCCAGATTCCTTTCACCCCAGTAACCTGGTACACAGTGTAAAAAATTTGGCTTAGGTAGTGGGTATATTAATGAAGTCTTATGCAAATTAATTTATATTTAGTGTTTGAATAACTTAAAACATTCTGTGGGAATTCAGTGTATTTCCCCAAATGAAAGGAACTTTTTACTGTTTGAAAATGAAATTTTATAATCACTGTAGAAAATATGGACACTAAAGAAAAGTATAAGTAAAAATCACACCCAAATTTATCATTCAGAAAGAAACACTATTTTGGTGAACATTCATTTGATTTGTTTGGGTTATATACTTTTATACACTATATATTACTTTGTAATGTGTTTTTGAGTTATTCTACTAAAACAATTTTCCTATGTAAATACAATATAGATTTTAAGTTTTTTAGTTTGTGGAAGCCCCATACTTTAACCATTTCCTATTAATGGACATACAGGTATTTCACAGATTTCCACTATTAAACCAATACTGTGATGAGTGTTACATGCAAACATCCTACCACACACACTTAACCAATTATTTTCTTAGGGTCCTTAATGTGGAATAACAGGTTAAAGGGTAAATATATATTTAAAATCTTGATACCTACAGCTTAATCCTCCCAAAGGATTAAACATCTGACATTCCCACCAAGGTATAGTCCCTTTTTTCCTTATCCTTATTGACATGGGATATTGTCAAATTAAAAAAAAATCCTTAAGAATCGGATAAAAAGACATTTTAAGTATATTAGGACATCATTTTTCAATAAAAAATCATGATCCATTGTAAAAACATTTACATTATTTGATATGTTTCCCATGTGTATGCATGTGTAATATTTATATAAATACCTATATACACACTATAGTTGAAACCAAAGTCTCAACCTTTTCTCCATGTGATACATTCCAACATGTTCTTATTGTTTAATTTTAAAAGTAGGTCTTGACTCCATAAGTTTATGAACAACTAATGAGTTGAGATTTGTAAGTCTAAAAAACAGTTGTAGGAAACTTACACTAATTTATTGAAAAAAAAATTTAATGTCTTACTAAAATGAAGCTCTTTTTTAATATGTGTTTTACTCAGGCTGCAATAGAATGTAAAGATATTTGTTATATGATAAAAGCAGCATATGTTTCCGTATAAGTGCAAAATTATGCTCAATTTATACCATAAAAACAAACCCACTGAAACATTAACAGCTGAGTAATTCCCTGCCTACTCCCAATTTGCTATTATCCAAATTTTATTAGATTGTTTCTTTTACATTGTAAAAGTTATCCTAGCTTATAAAACTATAATTAAGAATCACAAAATTAATGCCAGTTAGTTTCTGACAGTTTATAGTGGCCAGTGTGGTTTGCTGTAAACACTCCATCTGATCTCCTCCATTTGCTGGTCAGGTTTATTACTTTAAGAATATGCTAATCCCCATTTGTGTTGTCCTCACTTGGCAGCTATGAGTTGTAACATATTAGCAATTCAATTCTCACCACTTCTTCCCCATTCTTTTCCTTCTGGTCCCTTTGTCCCCTCCCATTCCAGCCAGGGCTGGAGTACGTGGTGGATGGGTGGCTAAGTTATCCACACAAGATGGTGTGGAGTTGTACTGATCTAGTAAACCTCCCCCTTAATGCTATAAGCAGGGTCCACTTAACTCAGTTGCATAGAATGCGGAGTTATGTTATTACATGGTTAATGAAATAACAGGTGAGTATGTTATGGAGGACAGGAACTAATCCCAATTATGTTGTGTCTGGATTTGTGTTACTACGTAGTTTCAATGTACTGAGCTAATAAAGCACATTTTCCAGTAAGGAAGCGAGGGGATACAGAAAGGGTTAAAGAGGATTTTTTGATCCCCTTAAAGGATGTGCAAAACGTGAAGAAAAAGATTAACAGTGTACCTTGGACTCAGTTTGAGTATAAGCAAAGGACTTTATTTTCATGTAAGTATCACAGGCTGCTGGGGCTATGCACTTGACACTCCTTGAACTATGATCAGAATCAAGAGTAGAAGGTTGTCAGAATCTTACTGTCTCCCTCAGGAGTCAGCAGCTGCTATAGAGTCAATGTTTATGTCCCCTCAAAATTCATACGTTAAATCCTAACTCCTAAGGTGATGGTACTAGGAGGTAGGACTTTGGGAGGGGTTCTGCCCTCATGAATAGGATTAGTGCCCTACAAAAGGGACCCCAGAGAAGTCCCTTGCTCCTCCCACCATGTGAGGATACAGAGAGAAGGCAGTTTATAAACTCACTTCCTGGTTTACAGACTGCCTCCTTCTTGCTGTGTCCTCACATGGTGGAAGGACACACATCTGCTGGAGCCTTGAGCGTGGAGTTTCCAGCCTCCAGAACTGTGAGAAATAAACTTCCAGTTTTTATAAGCTACTTAGTCTATGGTATTTTGTTATAGCAGCCCAAATGGACTAAGACACCAGCTCTCTTTAATTCAAACTTCCCGACTGAAGTTTACTCTACCTCAGGCAGAGCTACACAGAAAAGATCATACCTGATTATAACAAGATGAAAATAAGCAGACCTGTCAAGAGAAATTTATTACTAAAAATAAAGTGCTGAAGTTTTTCCCAGGGTAAACTGTCACCATGGTGACCTCCATGGTGAAATGCATTAATATCTTCTTTACTCTTGAATTTGTTGCCTTCTTCCAAATATTCTAAGTTTTAGTTTAAGTTAAAAATTTCATGATGATGAAAATGATGTGGAATCTGATCCCTTCTTGTTTAATCTGAAGACTGAATTGGGCTATACTGTGATGGAGACTTCAAGTGCTGCAGGTGAGTATCTACCAAGGGTTCATGTGTCAGGAACATGGGCTGGTAAGAAGACACATAGGCTGCAGGCTGAAGCTCTGGGAGGTCCAAGGATCCTGCAGAAAAAAATTCCTTACATTCCACTGCTGCCTGGGAATTTCAGGAGAGTGTTTTGGTCATACATATATATGTGCCTTCAACTCCTTAACAACCTTTGATGGAGTTTGGATGTGTTGACCCCTCCAAAACTCATGTGGAAATTTGATCCCCAGTGTGGCAGTGTTGGAAACCGATTGAGTCATGGGGGCAGATCCCTCATGAATGGATTCATGCTCTCCCTGGGGGAGGGGGGAATGAGTGAGTTCTCACTCTATTAGTTTCCGCAAGAGCTGGTTGTTTAATGGACCCTGGCACCTTCTCTCTCTCTCTCTCTCTCTGTTTCTCTGGCCATGTGATCTGCCTATACCCACTGGCTGCCTGCCGCTTTCCACCATGAGTAGAAGCAGCCTGAGGCCCGTGCCAGATGCTGTCCCAGAAACATAAGCCAAATAAACCTCTATTCCTTATAAATTATCCAGTCTCAGGTATTTCTGTTATGGCCACACAAAACGGACTAATACACCCTTCAGCCCAATTTTGCCCTTGTTGGTAAGATATGAGAGATACTTACTTTTATAATGAAGAAAACTGTGGCTGAAATAGATTAAGTGACTTGCCTAAGGTTACGCAGTATATTAGGAAGAGTGAGAATTTTAATTCCATTTTCTTATTTCTATCCCAGAGCTCTCCCTATATGACCCAATGTCTGAATCCCTGATCACTCTATCCATCTGTGGGAAGGAATCCATGGAACAGAGGCAGGGACCAAGACCATGCCATGACCCCTCTGACCTCACTTGAAACTTTTGTTCCCTGCACAGCAAACCTTCCCCTGGCATTCCACTTAGGTCTTACTTAGAGAATGAGACACCCTAGTTTCTCAGATACTCTGCCTTGCTATGATCACAAGTACTCCCTATGACTTGTGAATAATCTGGGAAGACAGGCAGTCATCCTCCCAGCCCCCCCCAGTCAGCACTCCCCACAGGTGGATCAGTGAAAGCTTATTTCACTATTGCCCAGATATTTGAGGTTCTCAGCTATGTGAAGAGGGGAAGGTAGCCGAGGAATGGTCAATCTTTAAATCAGAAAGGTAAATACCTGGCAGAATGGGATCATTATGATCTTCATCAAACATCTGTCTCTGAAAGGCTTCAAAGCTTATAGCTGCATCATTCTCTGGCAGTCCCTGGTGAATCTTCCCATCTCCAGGTTTGCACACATCAAATTTCACCCACTGGTAACTGCAGGACCAAAGGGAATCATTCTCTAGAGTCTGCTAGCCAAAATAACCCATTCTTACCACCAAAGGAATTAGGTATTTTCTCTTTAGATCTCTCCCATATATATCCAAAAAAGGTATTAGCAAACAATAAGCCTACACGAAAACAGGCAGGCCTCTTCAGTGATATATTACACTGCTAGACTTCCCAACACTTTTGCTGTCGTGGTACACACAAAAAAATGATAATTATAGTAGAGTGGAGTCCTGGCTTCTGTTCACCTGTCCAGAGGGCTGACAGGGCTAATACTGAGGTACACTAGTGGAGAAGTAACTATGCCTTGGACACAAAATAAATGTATGAATGAACAAAGCTGTAACTGGTAGGTTGGGTCCCCAGCTGGATGACCTCAAAGGAATGGATTTGATCACACTTACTTGATACATTTTCGAGCTCCTGGACAACTCTGGATCAGGTTGTGGATGGCTGGATGAGAAAACCCAAAAAAGTCAGCTCCAGATGGAAATAGGTTAGGCATTAGCTTCCCCCTAAACAGGAAAGGGAGGATTTTAGTTTGAGAGCTTACAGGGTGATGGAGTTTGGATGTGTTGTCCCCTCCAAAACTAGTGGAAATTTGATCTCCAATGTGGCAGTGTTGGAAATTGGTTGAGTCATGGGGGCGGATCCCTCATGAACGGATTAATGCTCTCCCTTGGGGGATTAATGAGTGAGATCTCACTCTATTAGTTCCCGTGAGAGCTCGTTGCTTAAAAAGACCTGGCACCTTCTCTCTCTCTCTCTTGCTTCCTCTTGCCATGTGGTCTGCTGGTACATGCCGGCTGCCTGTCACTTTTCCACCATGAGTAGAAGCAGCCTGAGGCCCATGTCAGATGCAGCTGTCCCAGAATCTTAAGCCAAATAAATCTCTCTTTATAAATCACCCAGTCTCAGGTATTTCTGTTATAGAAACACAAAACGGACTAAAACAGAAAATTGGTACCAGGAGTAGGGTGTTGCTATACAGATACTTGAAAATGTGGATGCAGCTTTGGAACTGGATAATGGGCAAAGGTTGGAGGAGTTTGGAGGACTTAGAAGAAGAGAAAAAGACGAGGGTAAATTTGGAATGCCTTAGAGACTTATGTAGTGGTGAGCAGAATGCTGATAGAAATGTGGACAGTAAAGGCCATGCGGATGATGAGGTCTCAGATAGGAATGAGGAACTTATTGGGAATTGGACAAAAGATCACCCTTGCTACACCATAGCAAGGAATTTGGCTGCATTATGCCATGCCCTTGGATTTTGTGGAAGGTGGGACTTAAGAGTTGTGAACCAGAGCATTTGACCAAAGAAATTTCTAAGCAGCAAAGCATTTAGGACGCTGCATGGCTACTTCTAACAGCATACTCTGAGTTATGGTGGCAAAGGCATAACGTAAAGCCAGAATTTAAAAGGGAAGCAGAGCATAAAGATTTGAAACTTTGCAGCCTGGCCATGCGGTAAAGAAGCAGAGAGGTGGAGAACAATGCAAGGGTGAAGCAGATAAACTGGTTGCTAAAGACATTATCTTGGCAGTGAGGCAGCCAGATGCTAGTAACCAGGACAATGGAAAAAATGCCCTAAAAGCATTTGAGAAGTCTGGAAGGGTGCCCCACCCATCACAGGCCCCAAGGCCTAGAAGGACTGAGTTATCCCAGAGGACAGACCTGGGGCACAGCTGCCCTTGGGAACCTCTTCCCTGCATCCCAGCTGCTCCAGCTGGAGCGGCCCCAAGTGTGGTTCGTGCAGCAGCCCTGGAGAGTAGAGGCCCAAAACCTCGGTGGCACCCACGTTGTGTTAAGTCTGCAGGCCAGCAGCACGTGAGAGCAGTGGAGTCATGGCAGCCTCTACTCAGATTCCAGAGGATGTATGGAAAAACCTGGGAGCCCACGCAGAGACCTGCCGCAGGTTGTAGCCACCACAGAGGCCATCTATTATACCAATGCCAAGCAGGAAAGTGGGGTCAGAACCCCCACAGAAAACCCCCACCAGGGAAACATCTAGTAGAGCCAAAGCAGCAGGACTGCCGCCAGGACCCCAGAACTTCGGGGCCACTGGTAACATGCAATGCAGGCCTGGAAAGCCACAGGCAACAGCGTGGCCCACTGGGCTGTGCCTGGCAGAGTTGTGGGAACAAGGCTGCCTGATGCTTTGGGGGCCCAGATGCCCAATTGTGCCCTAGATGCAGGACTTGGAGTCAAAGAAAATTATTTTGGAGGTTTAAGACATAATGTCTGCCCTGCTGGGTTTCGGACTTGTTTGGGGCCTGTTTTTCCTTTCTTCTGGCCTATTCCTCTTTTTTGGAATGGAAATGTATACCCAATGTCTGTCCCACCATTGTATCCTGGCAGTAGATAAATTTGGTTTTGTGTTTCAAGTTCACAGCTGGAAGGACTTTTGCTTTTGGTCTCAGAGGAGACTTTGGACTTTTAAGTTGGTGCTGGAGCAAGCTAAGACTTTTGGGACTTTTGGGATAGAATGATTGTATTTTGTATTCAATTCTATACTTTTTGGTTGACTGCTCTCCAGAGGTCAACATTTAATTTATTATGTATTTTTCCAGATCCTTTCCTATTAACTTAAGTACAAATACAAATGGTATTTTAAAAATAAACGAGATCACTCTCCATGTAATCTTAGGTTTATTTTACAATATCTGGGAGTACAGCACATTTTGACTGCAGAATGCCATTTCATTTGCTTTCGGTTTTTTTTTGGTGCTGGCTGGTACAGGGAACTGAACCCTTGACCTTGATGTTACCAGGTTGCACTCTAACCAACTAACCTAACTGGACAGGCTGCTTAATTTCATTTTTTTTTTCTCCCGCCCCTAATTTCATTTTTGACTGCTAAAATATCTTGTCTATGTTAATAAAAAGGAACTGTTACATCAAAGTTACAATAATCCTGAGGAATTTTCACTAAGAAAATATTTTTGTAACAAGTATTATCTAGCTAACTTAACTCCTTGACCAGTTTTCTATAAAGTTCAACGAATTTCTGCCAAGAAAATATTTATGTAACAAATTCTATCTAACCAATTAAATTCCTTGACCAGTTTTTTATTTTTTATTTTTTTAAAAAAAAGATGACCGGTAAGGGGATCTCAACCCTTGGCTTGGTGTTGTCAGCACCACGCTCAGCTAGTGAGCAAACCGGCCATCCCTATATAGGATCCGAACCCGTGGCCTTGGCGTTATGAGCACTGCACTCTACCGAGTGAGCCACGGGCCGGCCTCCTTGACCAGTTTTTTAATAAAATTCAGTTAAACAGTTTCCAATTGTTCAATGTGTACTTCATTCAAATTATTCTGAACAGGATTATTTTCTGTATAAGTTTTTAGAATAATGAGCATTATTCATTTTTTAAAAAAATCAGAAACTTGGGCCGGCCCGGTGGCGCACTGGAGAGTGCGCCGCTTGGGAGCGTGGCGGTGCTCCTGCCGAGGGTTCGGATCCCATGTGGAGACCAGTTCCCGCTCACTGGCTGAGCGCGGTGCGGACGCAACACCGAGGGTTGCGATCCCGTTGCCGGTCAGTAAAAGAGACAAAAAAGAAAAAAAAAAAAAAATCCGAAACTTATACTGAGTATAGTTTCTACTACCATCAGTTTTCTTCTGTGGTTATTTCACTTGTTTTAATTTTGCTGTGTCATCTTTTAGAGATCTGTCAGTAATTATCTTGTGAGTAGTTTTAGTCAATGATTTTTTTAAAATTTAAACCAATGACATACATTATATTGATGGTTTATATTTATTTCTTACCTAATTCATGAAAAGATTATGAGCAATTATCTTCAAATATTCTGGGATTGCTCTATTATTTTGTAACGGTCATGCCAATTACAATTATTTTTTGTATTGTGTGCAAACTATCCTATTTGAATAAAGAGCAATTAAAAGATCAAAATGTTATACTTTGGTCTTAAAGACTTTTCCTTGTTAGTATGTATAAATCTTACTTCATTCTTTTATCTACTGTGTGATATTATACAGGATGGATATACTTTACTTAACCATTCTCCTGTTGATAGGTATTTAGGCTATTTATAATTTCTTGCTGCTGCAATGTACATTGTTGTATGTTACTCTTTGTTCATATTTGCACATTTCTCTAGGAAATACTAGACTACCTAGAAGTATTTTGGGTCTAAGGCAATGCTATTAAAATTGCTGATATTGCCAAACTGCTCTTCAAAAAGACTTTACCAATTTTCACTTCTACTCAGATAACTGTTATACCCTGGCCAATGCTGGGTATTATCAATCTCTCTGATATTTGCCTATGAGCAAAATAAGATTTCATTTTTGTTTTATTTGCATTTCCATAATTACTAGTGAGGTTCACCCTTATGAACCATCTGCACAGTTTCTGTGAAATGCCTGTTTTATCTGATTGTTTTTTATCTTATTCTAGCTCAACATTGTAGTAGAGGTATGACTTAGGGCCAGTCACTTTTCTGCATCTCGTGGTTACCCTAACGGTGCTTTCTCAGTATCTACATTGTAAAGTGTCAGAAAACGTAATACATATTAAGTGAGTGGCAGAGAAGGTTCTCAAAAAAAATAGCGGTTATTATTAATTATTAGAGTGGGTACCTGAGGCTGTACACCACCATCCTTGATCTGACAGGTGTACAGACACTTTTGGTCTGGGCACTTCATGCTGGCATATATTCGAGTACTGCAGTAGCCCACAGGGTAGATGGCACTCTCATCATGGAAGCCAGGTCGGTCGGTGATGATCTATAAAAAAGATCCCCCCCAACCTGGGATTGAGGTCACTGAAGAATCTATAAAAGTCTCATTTACTGTGGTAGCCTTTAGAACCACTCTGGGGCTGCAAAGAGTGACTCAAATCACACAGAAAGAGCATAGACTCTGTAGTAGACGAAACTGACCTGGTTTCATAGGGACTGGAGAGTTTCTGGGGTTGGCATGGATCAGCAAAGGGTTGCTAATGGGAACAGGGAGGTAAGGCTCAATCCCATTCCCATCAGGATTTCTCTGATTCTCCTCTCTATATATTGCTGGTCTCACTCACCTCCCCCAGGCTATATACTGTTAGACCCCCTAGTCCGATGGGGAACACAGGCCGTCCTGAGGGATCCAGGGCAATGGGCTGAACCAGCTTGCGAGCACCTCCCTCCATTTTCTTTTTCTTGGATGTTTTCTTCAGAACTGAAACGCAAATCTGGGGTCACCCACTTTGGGTCCCTCTCAATGCTGAGAGGAAGGGAAAAGTTTATATGTGAATGCTAAGGGCAATAAGCCAATCCTGGTTTCATATACTCACTGAATGGATACATGGGGCTTTTCTCCAAAGCCCTGAGTATCTTTCTAACCCACCCATCTGGTAGTAACCAATTTTAATGTTAGTGCTTAGGAGCTTACTTCCTTTATAAGATCAGAAATTTCCCAAGCCAGCAGTGTGCTCAAAAGTCCTCCTAGCTCATTTCCCTGCCTCTAGGAAAGACTGAACTGAATGCAACCCAGAGAATTAGGGGAAAGGGGAAGGAGGAGATCTCAGTCTTTTTCTTTTGTATTTAACCAGGTCTAACTAGAATTTCTCCATCCAAAGAGGCTCTAATAAGACACTGCTTCTCAAGGGCTATTAGGGTTCCTTAAGGACGAGACGAGACTTTAAATACATCTGTAGCCATGTGTGTCTCCCAGTTAGTACCAGGTCTTTGTAATTAGTAGTTGAGCCACTAAGGCAACTGATATTGTCTCCAAAGTACCTTCCAGTTTGTTGTTCTCTTTGCCTTTTTCTTTTTTCTCCTTCTTGGCTTTCTTCCCAAATGGTTCCTCAGCCCCAGTGCTGGGCCCAGAAATGGGCCCAGCTCCCTGTACAGTTCCCACAGAGCTGGCCACACTGTAAGTCAGGGGCAAACTGGAGCTGTGGGAAGGAGCTGCAGCCTGTACTTCCCCTTCAGTTAGAGCCTGAAGCTGGAGGAGCTTCTTTAGCAAGTACCTGGGATCAGGAAGGAAAGGAAGCAGAGGTATGAACTTCCATGTTGCCTCGATTCAATATTTTACTCAAGTACTGGGAAAAGCCAGAATTATATACAAAGATTATTACATTCATAAAAATAGGTTCTTACTGGACCCTGAGAATAATGAAGCCTCAGAGGATAATTAATACCTCAAGAAGCCAAGAATAAGGATTGTAGCTTATCTTTTTTGTGTCTGGAGGGTTCTTTTACTTTGATGTTACAAGGCATTAGGCTTCTGAATGGCATATAATCATGAATTACAGATGTATCTATATTGCATAGAGTAGTGCATACTGAATAAATATTTGTAGAATGAGAAGCAGTTTCTGTATCCCTTGCATTCTATAATTGGGGAGTTACTAGATATGGGAAGGAGGTTTTGGCAGAAAGATGAGTAGAGGAGCTGTCTCATCAACATCATCCATTATGATTTGGGTGTGTAAGAACCAATGCCATAGGTTGTGAGTTTCTCTGTACTTGTTCAAGGGGCTAAGGAGCTGTGCAATGCATAAAAATCCCACTGGACAAAAATCCCTAGAGCAAGAACACCATATCAATCATCAAAAATGTGATTCTGAACACAAAATGAAGCCAACTCACCTTCTTTCTTCTTTTGCTTTAAGAAATTTTTCCTCAAGACGAGCAATTTCATCACAAATGGCAGCATTTTCCTTTAAGAAAAAATTTTTAACATAATCACATAACATTAATAAAAGACCAAAGTATTATGCTGGGAAGATGATCTATATTTCAAACCAACAGAGTCTGTACTGCTAGGTGAGAAGAAGAGCTATTTGACTCTGCACACAAGCTATAAGTAAATCTATAAAAGTAGTCAGGTTCTACTATGGGCAGGGTAATTTATTATCCAATCTGGGACACCTTTGAGTGAAAAGGGGGTGCTATTAATGCTTATGCCAGAACGCAGATTGTCCTGGACCACCAAAACGTATAGTCACCCTAATTAGGGTAGCCTCTGGCAGAGAAAAGGGTATACTGCTTAAATTCGCAGATCCTTCAATACTATAAATCTGAGGATTTTAGCCAAGTGCCTTGACTCCTGAGGAACTTAATGCCGACATAATCCAAAATGTCCACACAATAAGAACCTTAGAGAGAGAAATTGGATGGACCAAAATCAAATTTAGTGTGTAAAAATTCTTAAACTTCATAATCTACTTAGTATGTATTCAAGTATCACCTTTCTTTACTGATGACTAAATCTGTCTTCCAAAAATCAATCTCAAAGGGAATGCTCCAATTTTGAGGCTGCATAGGTGGAACCTCTAACTCTCAATGTTCAAAACAATATCTCTGTTTCTCACAAAACATTCTTCATGGGCCGGCCCGTGGCTCACTCGGGAGAGAGTGGTGCTGATAATACCAAGGCCACGGGTTCGGATCCCACATAGGGATGGCCGGTTAGCTCACTGGGTGAGCGTGGTGCTGACAACACCAAGTCAAGGGTTAAGAGCCCCTCACCGGTCATCTTTTAAAAAAAACATTCTTCATGTACTTGATGCAACCAACATCCTTCAAATAACACAGACTCCAAGCTTTAGGTACCTTTGATACGCAGGGGATAAAAGGGAACAGGCAATTAGATGTCAAGTTCTCTTAATTCTAGTCTTCTTATTTCTCTCCAGTGCACATAGATAGTACTGAACAAATGTTTTTGGAAAGAATATTCTAATTTCCAAAACTTTCCTTATGCTTCCTAAAATTCTGAGGGATGTTTAAGCTTTTGGTAGAAAGGTAAACTGTTGATTCAGATGTGGGAGGACATTTGAGGACTTCCACCCCTATTTCCAGGCATTGAGGCAAGCTTGAGCAAGCCAGAATATTGTAACACAAAGTTATGGGTGGCCAACCAGTTCACTCATTCAGCAAATCCAATAAAAGAAAAGCAAAAAACACTTGGGAGACTCACAGGAGGTTAGAAAGAGAAAATTACTGAAAGATTCGTGTACCTGTTTAGGCAAGAGGTCAGTTATGGAGATGTTGGGTGCATTGGAAATAGGTTCAATAGTGGAAGTAGTTAATAAATCGGAATAGGGTGTCTAAGTTGGAGTCAGGGCTCCGACACAGTGCTCTTGCTAAATCATCTCTCTGAGCTTCATTGTTCTCATTTTAAAAATAATGTCTAATTCTCAGAGTTATCTCGAGAATCGAACGCTCTTCCAGGAGTTTTGCAGTAATAAACGATAATGACTAAAATTTATTGGCACATATTCTAGGTACCAAGCACTTTTCTATTTAATCTTCATAACTCTGCAAGGTACTGTAGTTACTAGCTCTCATTTACAGATTAGGAAAAACAGAGGATTAGAGAAATTACGTAATTTATCCAAGGACACAAGGCTAACAAGCAGTAATGTGTGCTGAAATGCTAACACGATATTAACACTGTCGCTCTGGGAAAGGGAACAGCTTGGGGAAAGATTTCGCGTAGACCGGCTGAGTGACGGTCTGACTCACAAACACCGTGGCCTTGGCTGCTCTGCGCAGCCGCAGGTACTTCAGCCGGTACTTCTCGTTCTGGCTCTTCTTCGGGAGCCTTTTCATCCTGGCCTTGCTGTACGCCGGAGGGGCCCGCGGCAAGGGGACTAGGCCGCCCAGCAGGCTCATGGTCCCGCCCCGCTACGGGGGCTCCAGGACGCGGCCGGCATCGGTTCCTAGGCCTAAAAGCAGGCGCGAGCGCCGGCTTCGTCTGTTTGGGCTGGCGGAATCGGACCTGTAGGAATCTAGTTCCCCAAGATGTTCCCAGGGCGGACCGCAGGGCCCAAACTTCGACAACCAAACCCGCTCTCGGGGCCTCCCGTCACTTCCGCGTCTGTCTCGGAAGTAAGCCGTGCCCGGAAGTTACGTAACGGCGCCGGCGTGAGCAACTTCCGGGGCTGGGGGAGCAGGTTGGGCTTGGGCCTGCCGATCCGCGGCTAGCCAGGAGGGAAGGAACCGTAGGGCAGGAATTCGGGTCGAGGAGAGGAGGGCGGGGCGGCAACCGGAAGCGCCGGTCGTGGCTGGAACGTGTGTGGACTTAGCTGAGGAGAGCTACTGTTGAGATACAGCAGGAGCGGACACACACCTTCCCAGTGTCCGCGCTCGTTCACGCTCCCCGCAGTCCACGCGTGTCAGCGCCTGTTGTTCACACTTCCTTACAGACACGCCTTCCCGGATTGTAGGACGCCCTTGAACGCAAGTGCTGGGACCTTTCTTCCCTTGCTTCCTTCCCCGGCGCCGCTCGCATAAATGGTTCTTGAGGGTTTCTTATGCTGTCCCTAGGAGCTGGGACCACGGTAATGAATAGGGAGAAAGGCCTTGGCGTCCTCAAGTTTAGAATCTAGTAGGAAAGATGGAAGCTCTAACAGCAGTTTTAATAAAATGCTAGCATTGAGTGGGCTCGGTAAATATTTTCGAAATGAAATCAAGTGTGTTTCTGCGCGCATACCTGTATTTATATAGTTATAACTTTATAACGAAGGTCTATCTAAAATCGCCAAATAAGGACGGATTGACAAATTTCTATGGGAGAAGGCTTGCATTTTTCTTCTAGTAATGCCACTAACTAGATGAGTGAACCTCTATTTTCTTCTCTTAAAACTGAGTGTACTCATTAGAATAATGGAGATGAATGGGATTTCTAAATTGTGAAGTACCCTACTGCTATGAAATATAGTGCGTGCTATAATGAAGAAACAATAAACATTCGTATGCAGATTCCATTGAAGTCCATTTGCCAGAACTGCCTGCAAACTGAGGATAGCATTTTCCTTCCCACTAGATACGGTACACATGTATAAAGTTGAATAATATAAATAAAGTCAGAGCCCAAAGCCTGCAAGAACAAAATATAGCTGAATAGCAAACAGATGTCGACTATTATAGATTTGTTCGTGGAAATTCAGGAAAATATGTTACATAGTTAAAACAATTAGTTCATTAGATTACTGAAGAAAAATCTAACACTAATATAAATAACAATCAGAATTCAAAAAAAGTTAGGTTTAGAATCAATAACCCAAGTACTTCATTTCTGAAAGTTGTAAACGCACTGATAGGGTCTTGGCCAAATGATTTTTAACACAGAAAGCTACAGAAGTCATTTTATGACTGTCCCTATTGTAAACGGCCAATGGACCTGACTGAATTTTAATAGACTGACTCCTCCGTGTGCCAGTATGCTTTCACAAATATACTTAGGGCAGCCATAGAGATTTAATTCTGGAAACTTCCAGGATTATTTTTCAGCTTGTAAAATACCCACACTCATGACTTTGGTAATATAGGACTGGCACTTTACTTTGGAAGCTGAAAATAGTCCCAGTAATAGGAAGAGACTTTCTTCTTTTTAAAAAAACTTTTATTGCTAATTGCCTGATTTGTTTGTTGTTCAGCTGTATTTTGTTCTTGCAGGCTTTGGAATCTGACTTTATTTGTATTATTCAGCTTTGTATACGTGTACCATATCTAGTGGGAAGGAAAATACTATCCTTAGTTTGCAGGCAGTTCGGGCAAATGGACTTCAATGGAATTTGCATTAAAATGCTTATTGTTTCTTCTTCATTAGAAACATTTCTTTACGGGCCGGCCCGTGGCTCACTCGGGAGAGTGCGGTGCTGATAACACCAAGGCCCCGGGTTCGGATCCCACATAGGGATGGCCGGTTCGCTCACTGGCTGAGCGTGGTGCTGACATCACCAAGTCAAGGGTTAAGATCCCCTTACCGGTCATCTTTAAAAAAAAAAAAAAGAAACATTTCTTTACAATTATAAAACATTTCATGCAAATTTTAGAAATTTAAAAAATATAGTACGAGGAAAATTTTTTAAAAATTCATAATGCTGCCACTTGGCATGAACCACTTTTAACATGTTA
The DNA here is from genome assembly GCF_000696425.1 of Galeopterus variegatus. Lineage (NCBI taxonomy): Eukaryota > Metazoa > Chordata > Mammalia > Dermoptera > Cynocephalidae > Galeopterus > Galeopterus variegatus. The sequence continues at coordinate 138,230 of NW_007730088.1, read as the reverse complement.
GTATATGTGTTTAATATTTTCATGCATTTTTATGTAGGTTGGATCATACTGAATGTAGTGTTTCCTTTTTGTTCATTTACCATTATTGTAGTCATTCCACCATGTTGTTATGACTTCTTTATAAGCATAATTTTAAATGGCTGGTTAATATTCCAGTTTTGGCCATGTTATATTTTGTATAATTATTTCCACATCGTTTGACTTTTTGGTCACTTGCTGTGAAGTGTATCTCTGTGTACAAAGCTTTTTCCATATAGTACTATTTAGAGGCTGTGTCTGTGTGCTCCAAAGAATGTGATGCTACTGAACAACTCATTCAGTCACTTATTTGTTCAGAAGAAAATTTATTTAATGTCTATTATGACATAAGTTTTAGGAAACTTAAGCGGGAAACACAGACAAGTAAATTGGCAATATTAATACAGTGTAATAAGTTTATTTCAGAGGTAGGTTTCGTTTGATATGGCAGTACCCAGTTAGGGAAGGAGGAAAGAGATTGGGAAGGCTTCTTGAAGGAAATATGCCTGGGTAGGGTCTGAAGGGTTGGCTCACTGAAGAACAGAGGAGGGCATCCTGGGCAGTGGAGAAAACATGTGAACGTTCAGCATGGTGAGAAGCATGGGAACTGCAAGTAGATTAGAGTGAAAGATGTGTGGGGAGAGAAGCAAGAGGAGAGACTGAAGTAGTAGGCAGGGTTTAAATCATGAAAGGTCTTGTGTACCACATGAAGATTGGATTTTTACCCAGTGACAATAGGAAGTCATTGACGAATGTCTGTGTCAGCACTTTGCTTGCTTTAGGAAAAGTTATCTGAATTTGTCAGAAGCAAAATAACTTTTCCACTTACCTATATGAAGTAGAGTGTAAATGGCCTATGCAAAAATTCTCTGAAGAAATACATAATGTGCAGCTCTAAAAAAAAATTAAAATGAGAGACAGCATAGTATTGTGGATTGAGCATGGTCTTTGAAGTCAGATCAAGGTTCCATTAAATCCAGGTATAAGAATGGGAGAAGAGAGAAGGAGCTCAATGGCACCTTACTGCCTATCTTGTTTCGTTCTAAGTGGTTGCCATTCAGTGATCAGCTGTTAAGTGAAGGTATAGTATTCCCTGGGGTATTAAAAGCATACCTGGGCCTATTAAGAGTTGTGAAGGAACCCATAGCCCATAATGCCAGCCCTTATTGAAATGAATCCTTGGTTTAGATGATGAAAAATGTATCTGTTTACTTCAAGACTTCACTCATGGCTAATGCATGGCCCTGGCCTTGTTCTACTCTGCCCTTAAGCCCTAAGAGCAGATTACAAGTTGAAACCATCATTATCTCCTGTCTCACTTTGCAGTCCATGGAGGGCTTGGGCAAGGTCAATGACTTCCACAAAGCAGGCTGGGCAAATTCCTAGGATTTCAGGTCACAACAAAGCGTTTCCAGGGGTTTCACATCTCTACTAATTTCTTACCAGATTTCTCCAATTGCTCTTTGGGGTAAGCAGAGTGTGCATCCTAGAAGGGGCATGGAGTGAATATAGTGAGAACCAACCAACCTCCATAGTTAGCCTTTAGAATCTTTTTTCCTTGTATAATGTCTAGACTTTATTTCTATTTCCTCATTTATTTTACTATCTTCATAGAATGCTATGGATCTAATTTTTTTTTTTTTGTCTTTTTTCCGTGTCCGGCAACGGATCGCAACCCTCAGTGTCGCCCCCGTACCGGACCGGGACCGGCAACGGGATCGCAACCCTCGGTGTTGCCCCCGCGCCTCGCTCAGCCAGTGAGCGGGAACCGGTCTGTATGTGGGATCTGAACCCTCGGCGGGAGCGCCTCCGCGCTTCCCAAGCGGCGCACTAGCGCAGTGCACCACCGGGCCGGCCCTATAGATCTAATTTTTTAGTTCTCGGACTCTTCAGCTCCAGCTTTCACATTTTTTTGCACATCTTGATTATGTCTTCTCACCTTTAGGATAACACAATACGGGATATATGATTCATCCAAATCCAAGCTTAGAAATTCTAAAGTGGGTATTTTTGTATGCAGTATTAGTATGTGAGGCTTATGAGGAAGGAGAGATTTTTACTTTCTATAAAATTTCTTGCTCCATGATTTCTTAACTAAGGATGTTCATCACACACCCTGTGGGTGAGATGTTTAGGTTTTGAGGGTTCCAAGCCAGCCAGTAGAGTCATGAAATCAACCACTGTGTCAATGTTGTGTTTCTGGGAGGTTGTGTCCTTCAACACACATAAGACACTCAACCAACTAAAAGAGATGAGCTTAGAGATGTTAGCTCGGAGAAAAAGAAGAATGACATTGAGGTCATTAATGGGGCATCCCAGCATCTTTCTGCTGAGGAGATCAAAAGCTGGGAGCATCTCATAGATGGATAGGAGACGTTTGTCCCACCGGCATAGCCGCGTGAGGTTGTATATTATCACTGGAACAAGCAGGGTGTATATTGCTACACTGGAGAGGCTAACAATCTGGAAAATGGACAGGGAGGTCAGCCTGCATGGGATCAGATCGGGGACATGGGTCTCATCACTTAGCAGCCTTGTCTTGATGGAGCAGCTGAATTCTTCTTGGAAGAAAACATCCAGGTGGAAGTAGCCAAGGTACAGGTAGGTGGCTGCGGTGAAGAGGAGCAAGAGGGAGTTCCTTAGGAGGTAGGTAGCCACTAGTGAATGTGAGCGCTGCTTACATGCCAGGTACCGCTCTAGCAAAGGGAATTCAAAGTATCGTTCTTTCCGAGCCCTGAGCAAGGGGAAAAAAGGAGGCAAGATTAGGAATGACCATTTAGTACAGTACCCCAAAGAGACAGCTATGTGAGAAAGTAACAGAAGATCTGTGTATCCAATAAGCATTCTCGGCTGATATGAAAATCTGCCCTCTGGGCATATCCATGCTTTTCCCCCCAAAAGAGGTTTGTGACTATATCTTGATTCTCCAAGTACTGTGTACATTGTGATAAACCCACCGATTGATCAATGAATAAAGAATGGCCACTTTGGATTTCTGCCCAGCAGGGCAGACTAAAGCTCTGAACTGAAGTGAGATCCTTAGGAAGCAATAGGCTTATGAAATTACACTGGACTGGGAGTCTAAATAAGAGCCTTCATTCTTGACCTGTGTACTTTGCATATAATTTTTGGGCTAATTCATTCATTTTATACAAATCAATGTGCTAACAAGTGTTTGTTAAGAGCTTTGGTGTTCAGGTACATGTAAGCTGGTCTCTGCTCAATAGAAAGCGCACATGGTACATGCAAATATTAAATAAAAATAATGTTCACTTTGTTGCGGAAATGATGGATACAAACCATAGTAGCTGCAAAAGTTAGGAAGGAGGTAACAGTGTGGGGTGGGGTGTTCAGAAACATTTACGGAGAACATTGGCTTAAAGCTGGGCTTCATGAGTTAGAGAGGAACTTTTTCCACAGGATAGAGTATGTGCATAAACATGAGACAGAATATGACTTCAAATCTTTGCTCAGCTATCTTCCGGGGGTGGGGGGGCTACCCTAGCCACCCTATTTAAAACACCACCATTCCTCATCCCTCCAGGTTCCCCGACCCCCGCCTCACCCTGCCTTACTTTCTTTTCTTCATACCATGTACCATCTCCTAACATATATTTTACTTATGTGTTCTCTCTATTTGTGGTCTGTTTTCCCTCAGTAGTAAGCTCCACATGGGTAGGTATAGCTTAGTCTCCTCCTGCCCCCATCCCCTAGCACACACACACTAATGTATCCAAAACACTCAGAACAGTGCCTGGCACTCAGATGGATGAGAGATTAAATAAATAAACGATTTATTCAGGGGGAAAGGAGGAGACGGCCTCGGTAGAGTGAAAGCTGTCACTTGGTAGAAGTTTGAAAAAGTCATTCGTGACAGTGTGTTGAAGCCTTTAGACAAATATTTGGGAGAATTTGGATATTTTTTGGTAGGCATGGGGGGAGCTATTTGGGGCTTCTGAGCAGAGAAATAGTGTACAAAAGTGGTATTTTAGAGAGATTAATGCCTTTGTGGCACAGTATGTTTATCTGTAAACTAGAGGCAGAATCTTTTCTCATCTCCCCTTACAGAAATGATGGAAAGTTAACGATATGTTGTGTTAAGCACTTTGCGAAGGATGGCACGGAGGATCATTTAAAGATTGCTATGCAAGAGATCCTTTTATGGCTCATAAGCGTGATGATCAGGTTTTCACACTATTTTGTGAGATGTGCCTTCCTGTAAACCTTGTCATGACATCAGCACATTACCCATCTGAAGTGAAAAAAAAATTTTTTTTAGAAAAGATTACTATGCAAGGACATCATTTTAGTGCTGGACTGAGCCTTTCAGAAAAAGGTGGAAGAGACAACTCACTTCTCCAGCTCATCCCAGAAGATGTGGGGGTCGGAGCTCTCTTGCTGGATCTTTAGCATGTGCTGCACCAGGCGGATGGAGCGGTTGTAGGATTTGTCCAGTTCACTGATGATGAATAGCAGATCTGAGCTGAGGGTGGGCACCGCTGCATACTGCCAGAGCAGAACTGGCAGATACATGACCATGGCCAGGGCCAGCAGGGAGTAGGGGAGGGCCTGTAGGGCAAGAATCATTCTGAGGAGGGAAGCCCTGGGTGCTGAGACGTGGAGTGACACTTCTGAGTTAGGGGTTCTCGTTTCCCTGGTTTCTGCCTCACAAGGAGAAGGCAGTGTAAGGAATGGGCTACCACAGGTCCAGGACCTACAGCACTCTTCTGACCTGGCTGAATATAGTGAGGCTCGCAGAGAAGGGATGGTAGATCTTCATGCTCCCCGGGTCTATTTTTCTGATCCAGGGTCTGTCTAGGGCCCCCGGGAGGAGAGGAAGAGACAGAGAGAGTCAGAGAGAAAGAGAGATTTCCCATTTTCCCTCTCCCCACAAATGTGTTAGGCTGAGTAGCTAGCCTGAGATCATGGCCAACAGTGGCCATGCATCCTAGGGGAGAGAAAATCCCATTTCCTCCATGTAGCCTTCTCTGACTTCTGATGCACAGTGGTCTTTTCTCATCTTTGGATTTGTGGTAATGCCAACTATGCCATCAGATATTGTCTAGGCAGTGGCCATGCATCCTAGGGGAGAGAAAATCCCATTTCCTCCATGTAGCCTTCTCTGACTTTTCTGATGCACAGTGGTCTTTTCTCATCTTTGGATTTGTGGTAATGCCAACTATGCCATCAGATATTGTCTAGGAATTCTTTGGGGGCTCTTTCAGGTATGTAGATACATAAACTGACTTTTAGGAATGCATAAGCCTTGTCTCCTCAACTATTAGCTGCCCAAAATAAGGGACTGATATGGATTGAATTTTGTCTGTGCCCCCGCCTCCCACCCCCCATTCATGTGTTGAAGTCCTAGTCCTTAATATGGTATCCTCAGAATGAAACTTTATTTGAAAATAGGGTTGTTGCAGATGCAGTTAGTTAATTTAAAATGAGGTTATACTGGAATAGGGTGGGTCCCTGATCCCTTATGACTGGCCTCATTAAAACAAACACCCCACCACGTGAAGAGGCAGGCACGTGAACAGGGAGAATGCCCAGGTGATGCATTTCCAAGCCAAGGAGAAGGGCCTGGAAGATCCTTCTCTCACATGCCTTAGAGGAACCAACAGTGATGACACCTTGATCTTGGACTTCTGGCCTCCAGAACTGTGAGACGATACATTTTTGTTTTGTAAGCCACCCAGTTTGTTGTACTTTGTTACAGCAGCCCTAGCAAACAAATATAGAGCCTTTTAGGTTTCCCCGTCATACATACCACACCTAATAGGGTTGGACCAACTATTTTGCCCACAGTAAAATCTCTACTTGTAAAGGGTTTTTGAAGTAACATTTATCTTGAATAACATGCATTATTTCATTTGATCTTCGCAAGGATGCTATCAGGTAGGTATGATTAGTATTTCTATTTTGCAAATAAGGAAACTAAAGCGTGAAAAGATTAAGTAAACTGTATAGGGTTTCACATTAGTGGATAGGAGGCCAGGATTTGGAACTAGGCTGTCTGATTTTGGATCTTATTCTCTTAATGACTTCTTGATCTATAGCTTCTCCTGAACCAGGGAGGCTTTGTTATTTTAGAGGAGAGTTTGAAGGAAATGAGGGAGGATACATACTTGATTACATCTGGGTAGAGGAGAAAGGTGTGTGTGTGTTTTCCAAACTAAACAAAAATAGGTCAGGAAAGTTACACTAGACTATGAGAGAAAATTAGAACCTTTTCACTCTTGCCCAAGAAATGGTGTTCTTGAAAATAAACCCTTCAGCTGTTGAGATTCTATTTCAGTAGGGTTGAAGTGGAGCCAGAGAATCTGGGCTTAAAGAAATTCCTGGTGATCCTGATTATCAGGCAATTTGACCCATTTCTGACATTTGAGTCCCCTCTACACTAGAGGTTGTTACCATCTAGATCCTGCTTGAACTTACAGTGGTAGAGACCTCTTAGCCCTTTCCAGGGTTAAGAGGTCTCTAGTTTTGTCTGGGTCCTAGAACAGTGGCATTTTGAGGTCTTGTAAATTGTCATGCCTAGAAAATGGTATGAGTGACTTCTGATTCAACATTGTGAATTGAACATACCTATCACCGTTTTGCCCTCATAAAACCTCACTAGGATGACAGTAAAGGATTAAAACACACACATGCACACACACACATAATCTTCTAAAGACAGAACAGGAGAGGAGACAAGAGCAACAAGATGTTGAAAACTGGCAGCAGTTGCATGATAGAAGGTACCAGCCTGTGGGGAGGATGGGAGTGGAAGCAGGAACCAGCAAGCTGTTTGGCAGCACAGAACCAGAAAGCCTCAGGAATTGGAGACACCAGGTACCGCTGAAAATGAGTGTGCAGGTGGGGATGGAAACAGGAAAATTGTTTGAGAGATCTGTGTGAGAAACAGACCCACAGATCCTTTCTGTAATGTGAGGCAGTCAAGTGGTGGTTACCCTTTCCTTACTTGACAGAGGTTTGAGGTTCACTCTCTAGAGAGATTAAATCAGTCTAAGCTCTGCACTTGGGTCCACTGAGGGCAGGGGACCAGCTGAATGAATACTGAATGGTGAGACCCACAGCTGAGTTCCCAGTAGAGTGGCATCCAGGCTTAATACTGACTGCACTCTGCCCCTGTCCACAGATTATGGATTGAATGCCTCCTCTCAGGGAAAGAGAAAGGACTATAGACACTGATATTTGAGGTCTTCCCAATGAAACAGACCAAAGGGACCACCTTAAACTGAAGGCTGCCTGTCTACAAACCCCACCCATAGACACAAAGCTTCCTATCAGATAAAAGTGGGCAACCAAAGATCACCAGCCCTTTGAAGAATGCCTGAACATGAAAGTCAGTGACAGAATAAATGGGGTGGGGGAAAAGAGGCAAGAAGGAGCAGAATGATGTGGTTCTGTTCCACTGCACTCAGCCATGAAGCCGGCCTGATTGGGTCACTGCCCACTTTACCTTGTGGGGCCAGAGAGATTTCATCTTGTACCGGCCAGGCTCATCCTGTTCGTGGTGAACCAGTGAGTCCCAGCAGGAACTGTCGATATAGGCAGCTTGCTGGACACTGAAGTTACTGGGAGAGAAGCAGCTGATTGGAGATCCTGCAACAGGAATACGGCTTTGAGGCAGCCCTGAGCTGGAGTGGAGGAATGGGAACCCACGGCACAGTCATCTACGAGCTTCCTAGGGATCGCTTTCACAGCTCTGCCAATTTCTGTGTCTGGTAGGTGTCATCTTCTTCCCATGCCCCAGTTTTCTGAGTTGGACTATGCTATGTCACGGTAGGACAGGGCACACCTGCTAATGTGTGGACTTAGCCCTTTGGGTTTGGTGGTTCTTTTCTCTCAGAGCCCCCTAGACTCCCAGACAGGTGGGCAGCAGGGCCTCCCTGTGCCCCTGCAGATTGGCACCAGAAGGCTTGCAGTTTGACAGCAATGTCTCCTTCTTGAGCGAGCTGACATCTTTTAGACTCTAAAATGTAGAGGATTAATTGCCTGGACTTCTGAGCCCAGATCAAGAGAAAGGGTGGACAAAAGGAGCTGGAAGGAAAGTGTGCTTGGAGGAGAGTCTCTTTTTTTTGTTCTCCCATCATTATCCAGAAAGAGACAGAGGTGGGAATCAGGGCTTTTCCCCTTCTTGTGCATGAATGAAGAGGTGGTGGAGGCTGACACACCTCGTTGGGAAATGTAGTAACTTATGGCACAGCCAGAAAAGAAACCCAGTTCTCAGGGAGTCCACATTCTCTTTCACAGAAGCAGTGGATTTGCTGGCTAATCTAGCCCTTAAGACACCAGATACGTGTGTATGTCAATGTTCGTGTTTGTGGCTGGGGTTTCTAGCTCCTCTGATGTGCCAGGCTCTGTCCAGCACTTAACACACATTCTCAAATCAGCAACTTTGGAGGTGGGGGGTGGGAATAGGGCTCAGAGAAAATAAGAGACTTGACAGCATGGCTAAGAAGACAAAGAGGTCCAAGGTCCCCAAAAGGTTATGGGGCCCCAACCTCTCTCATCCATATGAAAACCAAAATAAAAGTTTAATTATTGAAATGACATAAAATATATGAATACTGAAATTGTGACTGATTATTATTATTATTTTTTGTAAATTTTTGGAGAAGACTTTTGAAACTTTTTGGTGCCTCTGCTTTGCTGGTGCCCTAAACTCATGCCTCGTCTGCCTTTTGGGTAATCCAGCCCAGCCCAAAGCCATGACACCTAGTCAGTGTGGGAGCTGTCTCACTTCAGAGCCCATTCAAAGGCTGAAACGAAGTGGAGTCTCTCTTATGCACTGGGCCTGGGAAGCAACTTACCAGAGGAGAACTCCTGGGCGAGTGTCAGGGACATCAGCAGCAAGGGGAAGCCCACAGCTACGAACTTGACCATCCGGTCCAGGGGCAGTTCTAGACGCAGTCCTTTGAGGTGGGAACCCCTGCGGTCAGGCAGCAGGGCATCAGAGAGCATGTACTCTGCAGCTGTGTGTGCGAGCGACATGATGCTGCTGAACTTGGGGGTGCAGAGGCAGCACGGGGGGTCTCGGAATAGTGGAGTGAGGAGATGGCAGTCTAAGGCAGCTGGCTTTGAGCAGACAGTGCTACAGCCCCAGCCTCACGGGTATTTGTGCTAGGAGCAGGCGGCAGTTCTCTAAATAACAGCCCAGCTCCTGACCCAGGCACCTGGTAATTAGAGGGAGGCATAGCCTTAGCGGGTCCTTGCTGGAGGAGGGTCAGGCTTCACCTGGGGCTGGTGCCAGGTTGCTCTCTCTGGATCGTTTCTGAGCAGATGGAGTCCCGTGGTTTTATGCTGCCCTTTCATTAATAAAGTATTTTCAGGGGGTGGTGGAGAGAAGGAGGGCGGTGGAGCCAGGCCCCCCATGTAGTTGGTGTGGAATTTGGGTGGAGATTGCTCAAATGTGCTGAAGGCCCTCATTTTGTGGTTCGGGGTGGGAATGGAGCCCCCAGCACTCAGCTAGGATTGCTACCCCTACATAGTAGTCTTTGTCCCAATGACGATTTTTGCTCTGGGTCCAGGCTCTTTCCCAGAAACTGCTCTGTATTTGATGTTAAATTTCTTTCCCTGACTCTGGTCTTTTTCCAAAATGTTTCAACCACATATTTACAATTTCCAGTGTCTTTTTTAGCCCCATCAGTTTTCTAGAAACCTGGAGAATGCATGGCAGTGCTGAGTAGTGGAAAGAAGATGATCTTTGAAATTTGGAGGGAAAAGTTCTCCACTGGAGACATAACAATGCTCATTTTTTAAATTGTGTGACATCAGGCAAGTCATTTCAGGCCCAGTTTTCTCATTTCTCAAATGGTGGTATGTTATAATCTTACAAGATTGTGGGGGTTGATTAAGAGCAGTGTATGTGAAGATCTTTGTAAACTGTATTCCTGATCATTATGGGGAGAGAGAGAGAGAGAGAGAGAGAGAGAGAGAGAGTGTGTGTGTGTGTGTGTGTGTGTCTATCTATATATTCAAGGTAGGCAGGTAGAACATATTTTATCCAACATTTTGTTAGGTTGGTTTACGACTTTTCATTTTTTAGATACATAGTATGTTGGCCTCTATTTGAACTTTTTTCCTAAGTCTGCAAGTATTTGGGCTGGGCCTGCTTCTCTCCCCATCCCACAGGCTAGAGGTCAACTCTGATTCAGAGCTGCCTTGAGTGTGCTAACTGAAGTGATCCAGGTATGGCAACTGTAGAAGGGATCCTTTATTTCTTTCCCCATTACCGCCTGCACACTCTTGTTTCTGCATCTTTTAATTGTGTGTTTTTGCCAGATGTTTATTATTGGTTTGTATACATATACTCATATATATATATATATATATATATATATATATATATATATATTTGATATTTAAAAATACTTTACATGTTTATTGTATATATACATATACATATGCACATATCATAAGTGTGCAATTCAATAAATTATTATCTGATCAAGAAACAGAATATTACTAGCACCCCAGAAACCACCTCTGTGTTTCTTTCCAATAACTATCGTTTCCCAAAAGGTAATCATTGTCTCAACTTCTAATAGCATAGATTAGTTTTGTCTCTTTCATACATTATAAAAATGGAATAATCTGTATATACTTTTTTTGTCTGGCTTCTTTTACTCTACATTGTGTTTAAGAGAATAATCCATTTTGTTGCCTGTTTTTGTACTTTATATAAATGCAATCATATGCATGAATTTTTTTGTGTTTGGGTTCTCTGTTCAGCATATTTTTGAGATTCGTCCATGTTGCTGTGTGTATCAGAAAATCCATTTTCTTTGTGTGTGTGTGTGCAAAAATTTGTCCATTCACCAGTTAATGGACATTTGGGTTTCCAGGTTCTGGCTACTATAAAATAATGTTGCTGCGAACATTCTAATACGTATCTTATGGTGAATGTATGTCTGCATTTATGTTCGCTGTATACCCAGGAGTGAATTTCTGGGTCATAAAGCTATGCGTATGTTCATCTCTATAGTTTTCCAAGTGGTTTTTATCAATTTACACTTTTACTGAAACTTATGAATGTCCTATTTACTCCACATCCTTGTCACTACTGTTTGGAATTAAAAAAATTCTTTTTGGTCATTTTGGAAGGTGTGCATTGTGGTTTTAACTTGAATTTCTCTGATGACTAATGAAGTTGGCTACTTTGGCCATTTGGATATCTTCTTTTGTAAAGTGTATGTTCAAGTCTTTTGCCTGTTTTTTTGTTGGGTTGTCTGTTTTCTGCTTATTGATTTGTAGGGGTCCATTTTGTATTCTGAAGATGAGCTCACTGCCAGAAATATGTTTTATTTACATCTTCTCTCACTCCATTGGTTGCCTTTTCATTCTCTTAATGGTGTCTTTTGATGACCAGATGTTCTAATTTTAGTGTAGTCAATGTATTTTTTTCTTATATGGATAGTGCTTTATGTGTCTTGTTTAAGAAAACTTTGCTTAGTTCAATGTTATGAAAAATTTTTCCTGTGTGTTCTCTAAAATATTTTGGTTTTATCTTTCTCATTTAGGTCTGCAGTTCATCTGGAATTGTTTTTTAATATATGGTAAGAAATAGGGGTCAAGATACATTATTTTTCATATGGATATCCAATTGACTTAACACAATTTATTGAAAAAATCATCCATTTCTCATTGCAGTGCAGCTTTGTCATTGTCATAAATCAGTTGACAATTTTGTCCATTTTTGTGCCAATTCTACATTATCTCAACTACTATAGCTTTATAATAGATCTTTGACACCTGTAGTGTAAATCTTTTAGCTTCATTGTTCTTCAAGATTTTTGCTCTGGCTATTCTTGACCATATGCATCCCTATATGAATTTTCCAATCAGTTTATCACCATCAGAGGGAAAAACCTGCCAGAATTTTTGATCAGGATCTTTACATCTATAGCTTAATTTGGGAAAAATTAAAATTTTTACAGCATTAAGTTTTCAAATCCATGAACATGGTATATATAAACTTCCATTCATAGGCTTTCTTCAATTTCTGTCCATTGCCATTTTTAGTTTTCAGTGTGGATGTCTTACACATCTCTTGTTGGATTTATTCATAGGCATTTGATGTTTCTTGATGCCATTGTTAATTGTATCTTTTTAAAATCTGATTTTTTAATTGTTTGTTGCTAACATATGGAAATATAAGTGATTTTGTACATTGCTCTTATACTCAGCAACCTTTTTGAATTCATTTATTGATTCTAATAGTTTGTAGGTTCATTTGGATGTTCTATCTATACAACCATGTCATCTGTGAAAAATAAGAGTTTTGTTTTTTCCTTTCTAATCTTTATGCCTTTTATTTCTTGTTCTTGCCTTACTGTACTAGTTAAAACCTCCAGTACAATATTGAATATAAGCAGTGATGGTGGGTATCCCAGTCTTCCTTCTCTTAGAGGGAAAGTTTTCAATATTTCACCATTGAGTAGGATTTCTTTTCTTTCCTTTTTTTTTGGTAGATATTCCTTTTTTACATTTAAGAAGTTCTCTTTTATTCCTAGTTTGCTAATGTGTTTATTATGAATGTTGAACTTTTAAGAATATTTTTTTCTGCATATATTGAGATGTTTATATGAATTTTCTCTTTGTTATCGTGATGAAATATATTAATTGATTTTTGAATGTTAAGCTACTCTTGAATTTGTGAAAAAAATCTTCACTTGGTTATGGTATATTATCTTCTTGGTTTTTTTCTTGGTTTCAGTTTGCTAAAATTTTGTTAAGGATTTTTACATTTATATTTAAGAAAGAAAGAGAACTTGATCTAATTTTCCTTTTTTTAAAAGGTCTTTAGCAGGTTATGCTGACCACACTTAAAGAGTTAGGTTATAACACCAAGGTTAAGGATTCAGATCCCCATACCAGCCAGCCACCAACAAAACAAAACAAAATAAGTTAGAAAGTATTCCCGCTTTATCAATTCTCTGTAAGAGGTAGTGCAATATTGGTGTCATATCTTCACTAAATATTTGGAAGAATTTGCTGGTGAAACCATCTAGTTTTGGGATTTTCTTTGCGCAGAAGTTTTAGTGATTGATTCAATTTCCTTAGTAAATATTTGACTATTCAGATTTTCTAATTTCTTTTGTGTTAGCTTAAATGTACTAGTGTTCTATTGATGCATTAAAAATTACACAAAAACTTAGGGCTTAAAATAAACAATAAAAACCATTCCTTATCCCAAAGATTCTGTAGATTAGAAATTTAGGAACAGCTTAGCTGGTATGTTCTGGCTCAGGGTCCCTCATGAGGTTATGGTCAAGATGCTGATTATGGCTGCAGATGTTTAAAGGCTTGACTGGGCTGCAGGATCCACTCAAGCTCACTCGGTGTTTATTGACTGGGAGTCTCAATTTCTCATTGGGTGTTGGCAATAGACCTCAGTTCCTTACCACATGGGCCTCTTCATAGCACAGCGTGGCAGCTGGTTTTCCCAGAGCAGGTGATCCAAGAGAGAAAGCAAACAAAAAACTACAGTGCCTTTCGTGACCTAATCTCTGAAGTTACGTCTGCTACTTGTGCTTTTTCCTCTTTACTAGAAATTATTAAGTACAGCCCATATCCAAGTGGAGGGGAATTAGGCTTCACATTTTGAAGGACTGTTAAAGAACTTGTGGACTATTTTAAACCACTTTGAGATAAGTTACGTTTTTGAGGAATTTGTCCATTTTCATTCAAATTGTCAAATTTATTGGCATACCATTATTTTTCATAATATTCTCTTATTATAGTGTATCAATTTTTATTACATAAATTTAAGTATACAGCAAAGTTAAAAGAATTTTACAGTGAACACCTGTAATCCTTAATTCTATTATTAGCATTTGACTCAGCTTGCTTTGTTATACATCTATCCATCCTTCCATCCACCCATCAATCCATCCTTTTTTGGGCTGCATTTCAAAGTAAATTGCAGACACTGACAGTCTTCTCTTTAAATACTTAAGCAGGCACATCATTAACTACACTTCAATATTTGTTTACAATTTATTTATTTAGAAGTATAATTCATATACAATAAAATGCACAAAGTATAAGTGTATGTACATGAAGTTTGACAAATGCATATTCCACACCTCATTAAGATTAGAGTATTATTATCACTCCAGAAAATTCCATTTGACTTTTTTTTTTAGAGATCCTCCTAGTTTTCTGGTGAAAATTTCTATATTTTCATCTAATTCACCCATCTTCTATTTTCTTTTTCTTTTTTTTGGCGGCTGGCCAGTATGGGGATCCGAACTCATGACATTGGTGTTATAAGGCTCTAATCAACTGAGCTAACCAGCCAGACCTATCTTCTATGTTTTTGGTCATATTAATCAGTTGTTTAAAAATCATTATTGCTAACCCAGAGTCTGCTTTTACTGTCTACTTTTTGTCTTTGTTATTGGTCATATGGCTTTAGCCCTTTGAATGCCTAGTACTTTTGCATTGTATGCTGAACATTATGTATAAAAACTCTGAACTGTAGATGCTCTAACTGATGTTATCTTTCGCAAAGGTTGTTCTCCTTTCTTCTGCTAGGCATACATAATGGTCTGATCACAATACAATCAGGAACATGATTAGGCTTGTGTTGGAGTTTTAGTAAGATTCAATCTACATTTAATTTTTCCTATTCCTAAGCCTGAACTTTCTACGTTTTTGATTGAAAGTCTGTTGAGTCTTTGTCTCTTAAGCTCTGAAAGACTGTGAGAGCTTCTATTATCCTCTTCAGAGGATTTTCATTTAGCTCTTTAGCCTTCCTACTTCAGGTATCTTTGAAATATTGCAGATGTTTCAAAGGGGAGATGGGCTCAGTGAGTTTTACTCATTTTTTACTTTTTAAACTCAGCACTGTGCCTCTAACGTCAATCCATATTGCTATGTCCACAGCTAATCTGTTGTTTCTACTGCTGCAAAACACTTCATTTTACCTTCTCACTTGTCTGTTGATGGACACTCATTCTGCTTTTACTCCTTGTACCACAAATAATGCAGGTTTCCCCTTATGGTTGGTCCTACAATAGAATTCAGTTGAGATACATATTCAAGACTAAAATTTCTAGGGCCTATAGGGCTACTGGTATAAAGTGATGACTCGTTATTTTATTTTGCATATCTCTTGATAGTCACTGAGTTTGAGTATATCCTCATATATGCATTAACTATTTCTGTGTAATAAATTACTTTAAAATGTAACAACTTAAAACAACATTTATCATTTCCCAGTTTCTGTAGGTCAGGAGATAGGTATCAGCTTAGCTGGGTTGCTCTGACTCAGAGTTGCTCACATGGTTATAGTCTAGAGATTGGCTTCAGTCATCTGAGGGCTTGATTGGGGTTGGAAGATTCACATCATGTATGGCTCATTCACACGGCTTTGGCACAAGGCCTCAGTGTGGCAGAGGCCTTACTTCCTTACCTCATGGTCCTTTCCATAGGGTTGATTGAGTGTTCTCTCTACATGGCACTTGGCTTTTTCTGGAGTGAGCAACCTGAGAGAGAACAAGGCGGAAGCATGAATGCATCAGTCCCATAGAAAATCCCACAGCTGCTGCTGAAAGTTTTGGACTTGCCCTCTGATGTGGCAGGAAGCTGATGTGAAGGACGCTAAAGATAAAAGATACAGGAACCAAGGATTATTAATCTAGTGACTACAATGTTGAATTAAGCCAAAAAGAAAATTGTCATATCAATACATGCTAGTGCATGAGAGATGGATAACTCCCAATAGGATAGTTTTAATACAAGGCACAATGGCTATTGTTAGTTGAACCAACCAACCCCATTACAAATACTACAACTACTGGTAGGACATTGACTTGATGAGATGTAATGATGGCAGTTGCTAGTCACACTCGACTATGACAAATATAAGCAAGAAGTAGAGGTGCGACAAAGAGCATCAAAGGAGATGATGCTCTTCTCCAACACAAAGCTCATTGGTATTTTGGGGCTAATAGTAGAGCAGTTGCAGAGGGACCCACAAATGATAGATTTCTGATGAAGTAGGACATGGTGGTGCAGGCCTATATGAGTTTCTCCGTCAACTCAACAGTTTCCTGTGTTTTACTCATCTCACTACTGCCAATATTTGCTAGGAGTCAGACCAGCCAGAGAGAGTTCCAGACATCAGCATGGTGAGAGGAAATGGGCAAGACCTGGAGTTTTTACTGCCTACAACGTTTTCACATATTTAAAGGTTCAAATTTTTGTGTATTATTTATTGAGTTTGGACATGTATTTTGCTTCAAAAATGTAATATTCCTCCTTATATAGGAAATCCCACAATATTCACTAGATTGTGATAATGTAAAACAGACATTATCCCAAATCTAATGAGGACAGTATGGTGTGTTTATAGTTATACTACTTACTAAGGGACAAATCATGTCCGTATCTATAAAACGAAGACTGATAATATCAACTCCCAAAGCATGTCATAAGCATAAAATGGGATAATGTGAATGAAAATATTTTTCAAGTGCTCAGTTACTGTAGAAATGTCAGTTGTCCTCAGGCATCTGGAAGCCATTCTTAGTTTTTCCCTGGACTTGGTGATCAAACACAGCAGGTGCTCTTCCACTTTTGGGGGGTGGTTAATTAGCAGCTAAATCAGAGGGAAGTAGATGGTGTGAGAACATCATGTGGTGCTCCCTCAGAATCCATTTCAAAAAGTAGAAGAGTCTTCACCTGGACAGGCCATGTGTATCAGTGTTAATGGTGCTTGACTAATTTAATGCACACAGATGTAAAAGTTAGAAGACTATGAAGAAACTCTGTTGTAGGTGTCTGCATGTGTCATGTCTAGTATTGGCACAATGTCACCAAAGAAGAAGGAAAAGAATAAAGAACAGAGGATTGTACATATCCACAGAAAACATGCATGTTATCACAATTATGTATTCCTGAAAAATTTTGTATATGTTTGTGAGTATATGTATTGAAAATGAAAGAAAATATGAAAAGAAGTACGATATAGCACTTTGTGTGTTTATGCCAATAACAAGATGTGCTTTGCATATAAAATTGAATCCAAGAAATTGGTAGTTGGGCTTAAGCCCTGTGATTGCTGAAAAGCCAACATCTATGATTGTGGGCAGGAGGCAGTGTTCTGCTTGCTAGAGAAGAATTAGATTATGGCAACTGAGAATATTGCAGTTTAAAATATTGGGCAAACTAGACTGGGAATGTAGTTATCCTGAGTAAAATAAGGGAACTGAAAAAAACAGATGAGATCTGTTGCTCCTTCTGTGCTCAGAGGAGTTCAAGAAAATCCAGGGTAGGTCAGGGTTAGAAGTAGGTGGAACTAGTAATAGAATACAGTTTATCACCTTGACAAATCAAAAGAAAAATGATTTGAATGGGGAATGGGATCCTCCTCCTCTGTGTGCTCTTTATATTGGGATCACCAGAAGTCTGTTTGTTCTTGACTTCCTCTTCCCATGTTACATTTTATCTCTGGAAAATCTCAACCATTCTCATTGCTTCACCATTTTTTAAAATTTGTTGTGCATTGATTCCCAAATCAAAAAGTTTGTGAAAAAATAGAATTAAAAGAACCCTTCCATGAACTTTTTGAAGTACCCTTGTATTTATGTTTTCCAACCAACCTATGGTCAAGGTAGAAAGGCTTGTAGCTGATGGTAGTTATATGTTGATACCCATGAGGATACCCAAGTTTTTTATGATCTTAGATTTGGCAATGGGTTCTTGGATATGACACTAAAACCTTGAGCAACAAAGCTAAAAATAAATTAGACTTTATCAAAATTAAAAATGTTTTTCATTCAAAGAACACTATTCAAGAAAGTGAAAAGACAATCTGCAGAATAGGAGAAAATATTTGGAAATCATGTAGCTGATAAGGGTCTAGTATTCAGAATATACAAAGAACTGTTACAATTCAACAACAAAAAGGAAAACAATTCAATTAAATGGGGGAAAGGGCTTGAGTAGACACCTCTCCAAATAAAATATATAAAGCACATGAGAAGATGCTCAACATCATTAGCCATCAGGGAATGACAAATTAAACCCACAATGAGATACCACTTTATATCAAGTAGGATGGCAATAATAAAAAAGAGGGACAATAACAAATGCTGGTGAAAATGTGGAGAAATTGGAACCTTCAGACATTGGTGGGACTGTAAAATGGTGTAGCCATTGTGGAAAAGTTTGGCTTAACCAGTTAAACATAGTGATACCACCCATTCCTGGGGACATATCCAAGAGTATTGAAAACATATGTTCTCACAAAAACTTATACATAAATGTTCATAGTGACATTATTCATAATAGCCACATAGTGCAAACAACCAAAATATCCATCAACAGATGACTAGATAAACAAAATGTGGTATATCCATACAATGGAATATTATTCAACCATAAAAAGTAATGAAGTACTGATACATGCTACAACACATAAAAAAATTTTTTTGTTAAATGAAAGAATCCAGATGCAAAAGGCTATATATTTTATTATTCCACTTACATGAAATGAAAAGAATAGGCAAGTTTATAGCGATAGAAAGTAGATCATTGTTTACCAGGAGCTGGGGGAAGGGAGGAGTGGAAGAGTGACTGCTAATAGGTTCAGAGTTTCTTTCTGGGATGATGAAATGTTCTGAATTAGATGGTGGTGGTAGTTGCACAATCTTATTAGTATAATAAAAATACTGAATTGTACATATTAAAATGGTGAATTTTGTGGTATGTGAATTATATCTCAATTTAAAAGCAATTGCTGTCACTGAACTTTACAGAAGTTCTAACTCACTCATTTATTTTTTGCTACTTAGAAAAAAGCTGAAGAAGAAATGCAGAACTTGTAAGAACAGACAGAACTTTCTTTTGGGAAATTTGCTTGCTAGAAGTTGTTGCATTGTTCCTATAGAGCAACTGTTATTCTCAACTGGGGGCGATTTTGTCCCAAAGGGCTTTTGGCAGTGTCTGGAGATATTTTTTGTCTGGGAGTGGCAGTGTGCTACTGCTACTTATGGGCCAGGCATACAGTGCACAGGACAGCCCTCCAAACGAAGAATTATTTGACCCCAAATGTCAACAGTGCCAAGGCTGAGATTTCAAGGTAGTCCCCATGATCCTCACCTTCTGGTTCTTGTGCCTTTCTGTAATCCCTTCCCCTTGAGTGTGGGTGGACCTGTGAATCGGTTGGTGTCAATAGAATGCAGCAAAGGTGATGACATGCATATGATTATCTGTATATGATTATGTAATAGTAGAGTACCCCTGATGCTGGAGTCTCTCTCTGTTGCTGGCTTTGAAGAAGCAAGTTTCCATGTGTCTTTCAGCCACAAGAAACTGAGTGCTGCGAATAAGCTGAGCAAGCTTGGAAGCAGATCCTTCTCTAGTCGAGTCTCTAGATGAGAACCCAGCCCTGGCCAACACCTTTCCAGCCTTAAACAGAAGATGTAGCTGAGCCGTGCTTGGATCCCTGACCCATAAAGGCTGTGAGATAATGAATGTCTGTTGTTTCAAGCTCCTAAGTTTGTGTAATATGTTACACAAACTAATACAGAGTCCTAGATAAGATGGGTGGGTGGGTGATTGGAGCAAATGACTTTAAATCCCTCCAATCCTTAAGTTTTACAACTTTAGGATATAGATAGGGAAAGAAAGATTCAATGTGGGTAAATAAGTGATGTTCTGTTAAGCCTGAAGGATTATATAGTATAGTAATTCAGAGTAGCTAAAGGTGGTATTGTTATAGGGCAAACACACAGAGTAATCCAAGACCGGCGTCAGTGTTGTAGTTTCATAGCTCTTTATTTTAGTGTTGCAGCTCTTTGTTCAGTGTTACAGCACCTCTTTTTGCTTGCAAGCAAGGAGAGCACTAGGGAGCAGAAACTCCTAGCCAGTGTCTCCCAGAACAAAGGAAAAGACCCCCTTATATAGCCTAAATTCCAACCCTTCTCCTTCCCAGGTTATCATTCAGGTCCTCTTATGTAAATGAGGGATGCTGTTCTGCTAATTTGGATTGGCTGATTATGGGACACAGTCCATTGGTCATTTTAGGAGCCTAATTTGCCTCTGGCCCCTGGGGGATGGTGTGAGACTGCTGTTATCTCATAGAGGGCAGGCCCAAGAAGCAAGCAGGGTAAGTGGCAGGGGCCCAAGTTTTCAGTGGAGCATAGAGTTTCTAAAACAGTTTCTCAAGTGGAAAAGGGAAAAGCTCAACAATTAAAAATGCTTATGGTTCCCTGCAACAGTATGTGAAGTAACCCAGTTGTAACAAGGTGTTAGTATTTCTAGGAATATCTTTAATATTTATATTGTAAAGTGTCCTTTGCTGTATGCACATAATAAGAACAGAATGATGTGAAAATAAACAATCTGTAGAAAGAGAGAATTCTTAGAAAATAAAAATATAACAGGCAAACTACTAATTTCAATGGAACGGCTACAGTGTGAAGTTGATAAAAGTCTGCTAGGGAATTGAACAAAAACTGAAAGGATGGGAAATAGGAGGGCAGGCACAACATGCTGAATAGTAAGAGTTCCAGAAAGGAAAAGGAAAAGAAATAATGAAATGGAAGAAAATAATAATGTTGTGGAACGAACTAAGCAAGAAAGGCTCCAGACACTCAGAAAGTAGGAGAATCAGAAGGTTTATTATGCGCAGGACCCAGCTGGACTCATATTCTGAGAATCCTGGGACCCTGAACATGAGTTTGACAGGGTATATATAGGCCATAAACTTAGATTTAATCTTGTATCTTAGACAAACAGCTGTTGATTTTAGTTTTTCCTTATGTGACTTAGGTGAACAGGTAAAATTGGAAATGCAAATGGCAAAATGAGAAATGCAAGCAGGGCAGGCTAGCCAGGTTGCAAAGGCAGAAATGCTTGCAAGCAGTTGATTATTAACTAGGCAGAGTTCTGGGGGCCCTAAGAAATAAACACATTTAGTTATAGAGGTATTTTACAAGTTAGTTAAAATTTTAATTTTTGAATTCTCTTATTAATAATAAAGAAAACTTCCTAGAACTAAAATGTTAAAAAAATTTTTTTTTCCATATTAAAAGCTCACTGAATGCGTTGGATAATAAATGAGAAAAAAAGATACATACATCATTGTGAAAGTTTAGAACACTCTAGATAAGAGAATACATTGAAGGCTTCCAGGGAGGGAGAAAAAAATTATAAATACAGTTTCCAGATCAAATACATGGTGCCTACTTAAATTTATTCTTAAATAAACATGAATAGGGGCTGGCTGGTTAGCTCAGTTGGTTAGAGCACAGCCTTATAACACTAAGGTCACAGGTTCAGATCCCAGAACTAGCCGGCTGCCAATAAATAAATAAATAATGAACATGTATAATTTTTTAGTATAAATATATCCCAAATATTGCCTGAGACATAATTATACCAAAAAATTATTTTTTATGTGTAAGTCAAATCTAACTGGGTGTCAAGTATTTTTGTTTGTTACATCTGGCAGACCTGCCCATAAAGGAAAATAAATGAGAATGGAATTAAGTGTCTGATGGAGTTTGGATGTGTTGTCTCCTCCAAAACTCGTGGAAATTTGATCCCCAGTGTGGCAGTGTTGGAAACCGATTGAGACATGGGGACAGATCCCTCATGAATGGATTAATGCTCTCCCTGGGGGAGGAAGGATAAGTGAGTTCTCGCTCTATTAGTTCCCATGAGAGCTTGTAGTTTAAGAGACCCTGGCACCTCCTCTGTCTCTTTCTCGTGCTTCCTTTCATCATGTGATCTGCTTGTACCCTCTGGCTGCCTCCCACCTTTCTTTTTTTTTTTTTTGGCCTTTTTTTGAGACCAGCCGCACTGCGCTCAGCCAGTGAGCGCTGTGGGCGCACCGGTCATCCCTATATAGGATCTGAACCTGCGGCAGGAGCGCTGCTGCACTCCCAGTGCTGCACTCTCCCGAGTGCGCCACGGGCTCGGCCCTGCCTGCCACTTTTCCACCATGAGTAGAAGAAGCCTGAGGCCCATGCCAGATGCAGCTGTCCCAGAATCGTAAGCCAAATAAACCTCTTTCCTTTATAAATTACCCAGTCTCAGGTATTTCTGTTATAGCAACACAAAATGGACTAAAACAGAAAATTGGTACTGAGGAGTGGGGTGTTGCTAAACAGATACCTGAAAATGTGGATGCAGCTTTGGAACTGGATAATGGGCAAAGGTTGGAGGAGTTTGGAGGACTTAGAAGAAGAGAAAAAGACAAGGGAAGGTTTGGAATGTCTTAGAGACTGATGTAGTGGCGAGCAGAATGCTGATAGAAATGTGGACAGTAAAGGCCATGCGGATGATGAGGTCTCAGATAGGAATGAGGAACTTATTGGGAATTGGACAAAAGGTCACCCTTGCTACACCATAGCAAGGAATCTGGCTGTATTGTGTTCATGCCCTTGGATTTTGTGGAAGTTGGAACTTAGGAGCTGTGAACCAGAGTATCTGGCGGAAGAAATTTCTAAGCAGCAAAGCATTAAGGATGCTGCATTGCTACTTCTAACAGCCTACTCTGAGTTATTGTGGAAAAGTAATGGTGTAAAGCCAGAAATTAAAAGGGATAGAGAGAGTAAAGTTTTGGAATATTTGCAGCCCAGCCATGCGGTAGAGAAGCAGAGAGCAGGAGAAAAAACAAGGATGAAGCAGATAAACTGGTTGCTAAAGACATTATCTTGCTGGTGAGGCAGCCATATGCTAAGAATCATGGCAATGGAAAAAATGTCATAAAGGCATTTGAGAAGTCTGGAAGGGTGCCCCACCCATCACAGGCCCCGAGGCCTAGAAGGACTGAGTTATCCCAGAGGACAGACCTGGGGTACAGCTGCCCTTGGGAACCTGCTCCCTGCATCCCAGCTCCTCCAGCTGGAACGGCCCCAAGTGTGGTTCATGCAGCAGCCCTGGAGAGTAGAGGCCTGAAATCTCGGTGACATCCAAGTTGTGTTAAGTCTGTAGGCCAGCAGGACCTGAGAGCAGTGGAGGCATGGCAGCCTCCACCCAGATTCCAGAGGATGTATGGAAAAGCCTGGAAGCCCAGGCAGAGACCTGTCACAGGGGTGGAGCCACCATGAGAGCAATGCCAAGCAGAAAAGTGGGGTTGGAACCCCCACAGAGAGCCCCCACCAGGAAAATGTCTAGTAGAGCTAAGGCAGCAGGGCTGCTGCCAGGACCCCAGAACTCCAGGGCCACTGGTAACGTGCAACGTAGGCCTGGAAAAGCCACAGGCACCAGTGTGACCCACTGGGCTGTGCCTGGCAGAGCTGTGAGAACAAGGCTGCCTGATGCTCTGGGGGTCCAGATGCCCAATTGTGCCCAGGATGCAGGACTTGGAGTCAAAGAACATTATTTTGGAGGTTTAAGACATAATGTCTGCCCTGCTGGGTTTCGGACTTGTTTGGGGCCTGTTTTTCCTTCCTTCTGGCCTATTCCTCCTTTTTGGAATGGGCATGTATACCCAATGCCTGTTCCACCGTTGTATCTTGGCAGTAGATAAATTTGGTTTTGTTTTTCAGGTTCACAGCTGGAAGGACTTTTGCTTTTGGTCTCAGAGGAGACTTTGGACTTTTAAGTTGATGCTGGAGCAAGCTAAGACTTTTGGGACTGTTGGGATGGAATGATTTTATTTTGTATGTGAGAGGAACATGAGTTTTGGGGTGCCAGGGGTGGAATGATGGAGTTTGGATGTGTTGTCCCCTCCAAAACTCATGTGGAAATTTGATCTCCAATGTGGCAGTGTTGGAAACTGATTGAGTCATGGGGCGGATCCCTCATGAATGGATTAATGCTCTCCCTGGGGGAGGAAAGATAAATGAGTGAGATCTCGCTCTATTAGTTCCCATGAGAGCTTGTTGTTTAAGAGACCCTGGCATCTCCTCTGTCTCTCTCTCTTGCTTCCTCTCGCCATGTGATCTGCTTGTACCCACTGGCTACCTGCCACTTTCCACCATGAGTAGAAGCAGCCTGAGGCCCATGCCAGATGCAGCTGTCCCAGAATCGTAAGCCAAATAAACTTCTTTTCCTTATAAATTACCCAGTCTCAGGTATTTCTGTTATAGCAACACAAACGGACTAAAACAGTGTCTCAATGGCAATATGGGTTACTTGAAGACAACAGAGGAATCCCTTCAATATTCCATGGCAAAAATTATTCTTAACATAGCATTTTCAAGTGTGAGTGTTACCAAGACCCCCAAAGGTTTGTTTGCTCACCACTAAACAGGCAATAATTGAGAGACAACAGTTGGTGTAAGGAAACGTAGCCTTTAATCAGGAGACTGGCAGCCTGGGGAAATGGTGGACTTATGTCTCAAAGACCATCTCCACCTCTGCCAGGTTTGCTACAGGGCTTTATGTGGGTCTGTGGTGGAAAGTTGATTCATGGTGACCAAGTGGGGACATGCAGGCATGCTTGAGTGTTTCAGATAATGATCAGGAACTTCCACGGTGGGAGTTGACCAGTGTCATGCTTCATTCTCCATGGGTTCAGTTCCCGTTATTCTCAAATAAGATCAGGTTAGTAAGCTTGTAAAGAATGGCCATCTGGGTTAATAATTTTCTCTTTAATTATTTGTATACAATGTAAGAGCAAGAGTTATTGTGTTCTGGCAATTAGCTGCAGGCTATGTGGTTTGGGTTACAGGAAAGAACAAGTTTTTAAGGTCAAAGGCTTAACAAAATGGAGTCACTTCTGTTCATGCCGTTACATGAGGGGAATAAAGATATGTTCAAAAATAAGGACTCAAAGGAATTATCTCCCGCTCTCCTCCTCCTAATCTACCTCATCTTCCTCCTTTTTTAAGGAAGTTTTTGAATGAAGTGGTCTAGCAAAACAAGGGTCTGACTCTAAACCAAGACATGGGATCCAGGAAAGCAGATCCCATCCAAGAGAGCAGAAAGAAGTTTCAGGATGACAACCATGCTTCAGGCCTGGAGAGGAAGTCCAGATAGGAATAGGAAGATGGAGGCCTCTAGGAGAAAAATGAAATTGGCATATTGTTCCATATGTTTGTACTTTTGGAAAGTAATGTTGATGGGTATTGGACAGATATAAGGGAGTGTGTGGAAATATTAAGAGGCATTGGAGTGAGCAGGACTGAAGCCATGTTAGGACCTAAAACTGCCTGGGCTGTAGGGGGTGGGGTGGGGTGGGTGAATTTTTAAAAGAACAGGTTTTTTTTCCCTCTCCACTCTTCTCATCCCCTGACTTTCTTATCTTGCTTGCTAAATAGGATAACGAGGCTGAGAAGCTAATCAGTACTTTGCAAAGCTAACAGTTCTTTCTTTGAGGCTTGTAGAGTTTTGAGAAGTGATCGAGGCCAAATGACTGGAAACTGACCTTGGGCACCAGCCAAGTCAACCAGAGCTGTTTGAAGCAAAACTATACGAAAGACTGCAGAAAAGATGATTCTACTCTGGAACAAATCAAAATCTTGCAGTATCGTGAGATAACAGTGAAGATGAGAACACAAGCCAGATAAGGCCTCAGCAAGACCTTGTACCTGAGCCATAGACAAAGACCCGTCAGAGCTCACGTCTCCTCTCCTGCTTTTCACCTCCCACATTCCATTCCCTCAACCCTTCCTTTAAAAACCCCTCAGTAAATCTAAATCTTTGAGATGGGATAGTCTACCATCTCCTTCAGCTGAATACATCTGCTTTTCTGTCACCAACCATTTGACTTCTGAGTCTTTTTTCTTCTCAAGGGGGTGGACAGCTGGACCTGGGTTTGGAAACAGAGGCACATAGGAAACTATGGGGAAGGTATTCACTCTGGGAAAAATAAAATAGAATAAGCACAAAAAACAATCATAGTAGAGTAAACATTAAGCATTAAGAAATAAAAGTTTTGATTTACCTTTGCTGGGATGATAGGAGAGAAAGATGGGCAGGGGGAGGAGGGACTGTAAGAGAGCTAAATCCCTATCAAATCTAACTGGCAGCAATTCCCTTAGCAAAGAATTGTTGAACAACTGTTATGAGTTAGATACTATTCTAGGCCCTGTGTCATGCTAAGCTAATGTTGGAATCCTGCTGACATCGCCAATTGTAAAGCTCTTTCACCTGGTGGTAATCCTGAGAACTGGGCCGATTGTTGAGCTAGGGCTGGGTTTGGAGCTCACAGATCCTTCAAGCCCATTCACAGACTGAGTCACAAACCCTTCACATGCCAGGCTGGGTCACCAGACCCCTCACACACAGGTCTATGAGCTAGGTAACCGGCAAACAGTTCCTAGGAAGCCATAGGTTGGAAAGCATGGCTGCACTCACGGCGGCACTCATGGCGGCTGCCTAAGGCAGTAGACTCTAGCCAAGGTGGCAGTGCTTGGCAGGTGCACTAACTCCACCCACACACAACCTGCCCACAAAGAGTGCTGCACCACCTCCAATCTGCCCAGAGGCGAAGGGGCCTGATCAAATCATTCTCTATCATCCCAACACCCTGAATCAATTAATAATGTCTAAATTAGACACATTAACAAATAGCACTGTAAACATAGTTTTCAGAAACACTGCTGCTGATCTTTACTGTGTGACTCTGAGAAAGTTACTTGAGTATTTGAAGTCTAAGCTTCCTTAGCTACAAATTGGGAATTGTTGTAACTTCCTCATAGGATTGTGAGGTTTAAATTAGTATAGTGCTTGGTGCAGGGGCCAAAGGAAAACTCTTTCACGTCTGAAGTTTCATTAATAAAGATCACTGACAAATTTAGATCAACAGAAAGAAAAGTAACAAATTTTATTATTTAACATTCTGGGAAGACAAATTACAGGGAAATCACAAGGGGGTAATGTCCCAAATTCCAATGGGATTAACAAAGTTTTTTTTTTTTTTTTTTGTCCTCTTTGTGACCAGCTGCACCACGCTCAGCCAGTGAGCGCACCGGCCATCCCCATATAGGATCCGAACCCGCGGCGGGAGCACTGCTGCGCTCCCAGCGTTGCACTCTCCCGAGTGCGCCACGGGCCCGGCCCAGGATTAACAAAGTTTATATGCTGGTGTTCATGAGACATCTGGTATGCAAATAAAAATACTTCAGATAGTCTCACAGCTGTGCTTAGAAACAATAGTAGCCAAAGGAGGGGTGCCTCACAGGAAACCTGGCTGTTTGTATTTACAGATGCAAATTTCTTTCCACAAAGATATACCCTTCTAGCTAATCTTATTTTCCAGTTTCTCTGAATTATGTCAAATATATTTTGGGGCTGAAATATTTTGCTTTCTCCTGGGAAATAATAAGTGTTCAATAAATTTTAACTCTTTTTTTTTTTGTCTTTTGTCTTTTTCCGTGTCCGGCAACGGATCGCAACCCTCA